>NC_067411.1:89696853-90001228 GCF_009764475.1 Pristis pectinata
CACCGCACATGATGGGTAAACATCTGGATCATTCTCAGACTCATCAATCCTTGGTTTGGTCGTTAACCGTACCACAGGATCACTTTCTCCATCTGCAAGGTCATTTCCCAATAACAAAGAAACTCCTTCCACTGGCAAACTAGGTCTTATCCCTATCTCGACTGGTCCTTCTACGAACTTTGACTTTAAAATCACCCTGTGAAAAGGGACAGACATGGTCTCACCTGTAACACCTCGTACTAGATTTACTTCACCAGTGTCACTTTCTTCACCAAAATTTAAAACACTGGATCTCTAAGAATTTTCACTGGCACCTGGGGTGACTCATCATTCAGTGAAACAAAACCCTCTGATACATACGAACGGAATTCTTTTCTCACCTCCTCCAACTTTTCCGCTTTTCCCTCTTGCAAGGACTGATCTTTAACAGCATCTCCTGAACCTTTTTGATTTTTAATTGTCTGAAAGCAAGCATTGGGCCCAGCTTCCTTCTTTTTCTTCAAAAGGGCACAATTAGATATCACGTGGCCAGGTTTCCTACAGTAATAACAAGTACGCTCAACAGGTTTCTCCAGCCCTGGCTTCTTTTCATCTTTTCCTTTTTGATTACCTCCCAATTTAATCTCCGGTTTACCTGGATTGTCTTTGTAACTCTTTTGAAAGGTTTTAGGTTGTCCCCATTTGGATTTATGGGTTAAAGCATAATCATCTGCCAACCTAGCAGTTTCTTGTAAAGTTTCCACTGCCTTTTCATTTAAATATGTTGTTAATTCAGCTGGAACACATCTTTTAAAGTCTTCCACTAGTATCAATTCTGTCAATTTATCATAATCCCCATCTACATTTTTAGCCAGGCACCATCGTTCAAAACATATTCTCTTTCCATTGGCAAATTCCATATAAGTCTGATCTGCAGATTTCCTCAAGTCTCTGAATTTTTGTCTATAAGCCTCAGGGACCAATTCATAAGCCTTCTTTTCCACATAATGGCCAGCTATCAATCTCTGAATATCTGCCTTTCTCATAGACTGCTTTACTTCTGTAAGGTTTAACCTTGTAGCAATCTTTATCAAATCATCCTTTTTCGCCACCTCCAATCCTTTTTGGGTTGGTGACTCCAAAAATGCCTTAATATCCATTGCTGCTGGTTTCCACACACACAAGCCAATTAAAAAGAATTTATCAGACCTCCCTCAAAAATCTTTGGATTGGATCCCGGACGAATCTTGTCAATCTGGGGAACAATCCCAGACGACACTCGTTAACCTTGGGAACTATCCCGGACGAATCTCGTTAACCTTGGGAACTATCCCGGACGAGCCCCCAATTTTGTCACGAACCAGCAGCAAAAGAAACACACTGAGCATGATTCAGTGTTAAAAACTATTTTATTAATCACTACTTATGATAATACGTAAAATAAAAGTAAAAATGTTAGTATGTTAGAATTCAAAAATGTTAAACCTCGAACGTTAACCCCAAAACTAAACTCTTTGTGTGTGTGTGTGACAAAGTCCAAAACTCCCAGTTCCTGAATGGTTCTTAAAGTTCAGTTCCGCAAGCCATAAGGTGAAACATGAGCAAGGGCTTCTTCAACAACCACCGTTGTCTGAAGATAAGATGTAGATGTAGAAAAACATAGAGAGAGTACATACGAAATCCAAATGTTCCACGATAGAACCCAAACGACACTTCAGTGTTTACTCGGTAGTGACTTCCTCACCCCGAAAAGCATCCGAACCGTGGTCGTCCACACACAAATACCTGTTTCCTTCTACAGGTCAGCAACAAAGTGAACGCCACTGGATTACTTCCAACTTCCATACATGGATTTCAGTGGCAAGCACAGTTATTGTTTCTCATCCATCGATAGAGAAAACAAGCAGGCTGGTGTCTCTCTCCCTTCTCTCTCTCTCCTTCTTCTTCTTCTGACTTCTTCAAGAACGTCATTACGTCCTTTATCTTCTATTGACGTAAGCACGCCCCACACACACATACACACACACACTCTCTATCTTAAAGGGACTTTCACTGAGTCCATAACATAGGGACATGTTCAGCACAGCTTTGTGGGCTGAAGGGCCTGAATTGTGCTGTAGATTTTCTATGTTTCTACCAGTGGTTTTATTGGGCAAATTGCTTTGGGTATTGTGTGCATTAGAATATTTGACTTGCCTAACTTTGCACCAAGCTGGCATGATCACCTGTGCAGTACTCCCTCAACCCATGAAAATTTCTGGCCTTTCTTTTGATATTTTATTAATTATTTCTTAATATTAATGTGGTGGTCGTGAAGATAGTTGGAGCATTACGTGTAATGCCAACATTGAGCAATTCCATTATCATAATGCAACCTTCCATGCTGGTTATTTGGGTTGCATTGAACAGACATGAAGAATCAATGGGACATGTGACAGTTTGTACATTTTGCTGGAAGAGCTGCTTAAAGGAATGGAACCATATTTAAACGGCATCCAACCCATCTCATCGATGCTGGCTCTTTGCCCAAGCAATTCAAATCTAATCCCACTGCTTCTCTCTGCCTGAATGGCCCTGCATATTCCTTTGCAGCAAATAATTATACAACTTTCTTTTATAAAATGCATTGCTTGCTGGCTCAACCATTCCTGAGGCAAACCATTCCATGCTCCAACAGCCATCTGCACAAAGCAATTTATCCTTGTGCTGTTTGTGACCATTTTAAATTCATGACCCTTACTAACTTCCTAAGTACAGGAAGTAATTCTTTCCTATTCATTCTATCAAAACCATATTTAAAAAGCCTCTGTTATATTTCCTCTAAGGCGTATTTGCATCAGTGGAAACTGCCCCACTATTCTTGTCTTGCCTTATAACTCCAATTCTCCCCCAGCATCATCCTAAAAAAAATTTAAACTCTCAGTCTCTGCGGCATTAATGTCTTTCTTATAATCAGATGCCCCAAATGGCACACAGTAATCTAAAATTTAGTTGCAGCTTCTTTGTAGTATAGTGATGAGATTTATTTTCCTTAAGAACAAATTAATGTAGCAGGTGCTGTGTTGATATATGTGTCTGGTAATAAAGACAGTGCTAATTAGACAGTGTCTGCTATTCATGAGGACAATATATTGTGATCAAGGCTTCGGGACTGCTTATTTACAGAATTAAGGAAAAGTCATGTCAATCAGTGATTAATACACTCATCCCCTGGCTACACATCACCCTTAACATTTATTTTTTCATTCCCTGCCAAGGCTGGACCTCATGGTCTTTTGTTTCTATTGTTTTTGTATACTGGATGACAACATTACGCAATATAGAGCAGGCAGAGCTAATTTGGAAAACCTTGTTAAGCGTACATCAAATTGGCACTTTGTAAGTTTGAAATCAGTTAATTAAATAAATAAAATAAATCTGCTATTAAAAAAAAGCTGGTATTAGGAATGCTGACAGTGAGGCAATTGGATTGTTGTAAAAACCCATTCGTCTCATTGATGTCCTTCAGGGAGGGGAATTGGTCCTTGCCAGATCAAGTTAAACATAACTCATGAATGCCTTTTAAAGTGACCCAGCTACAAACTCAGCTGTGTCAGACTGCTCCAATTAAGTACAACAAGAATGAATTTGGATGGAGTGCCCAGCAATGACCAGGAATGAACAGGGCAGGCCTGGCCAGCTTAACTCTGCAAGAGCCGTGTGCCGTCTTGAGCTGAATTGGGATTGATCGACTTGACCGGATGGGTTTCTGTGACAATCTAATATGTCACAGTACTAACATTTTTGAAATTCCAAATATTTAATGAATCACATTTGAACTCCCCAGCTCCCAAATAAGATTTGAATTCATATTTCTGGATTCTTTTTCTAAGACCTCAGGGAAGTCACTATGTCATCTCCCACCTTTAAAATAGAAAGATTAAATAAAAATAAATGTAGGGGTATTGGAGCAAATACTTAAGACACATTTTTGTTTTCACAGAGTAATGGAAAATGCAGTGCAGCTGTAGAGAGGATAGCCATGTGTGTCTGTGGGCTTTTAAAAGACATGAGTGGCTAGTCTGTCACTTAACATGCAGACAGAGAGTTTCAGAAAGGGAAGGGAACTGTCAGAGATGGACCACGTAAAAGTGAGAAGAGGGAGGGAATTGGCAGCAGAAGTGACAGCATTTTCAAGTTCTTTGTGTGCGCAGGATGTGAGACCAATGCAGTCATCAAAGGTATCAGAGAAAGAGTGAGGGGAGTAGTCCCAGAAAGGCCTGGAGGAAAAACATATCCAACAAAAAGACAGGCAGAGCTCAGGCCCATGTGAGTGCCCTTAATCTGGAGAAAGTGAGTGGAATCAAAGGAGATGTTGTGGATTGTCGAGACAAGTTCTGTCAATCAAATGAGTGTGTTGATGGAGGGGAACTGGGTAGGCTGCCATTTGAGGAAGAAACCGAGGACTCTCAGCTGTTTCTGACGTGGGATGGAGATGTAAGGGGATTGAATATCCACGGTGAAGATGTGCCGGATGAACCCGGGCAATTGGAATTTGCCAAAATGGCAGAGGGCATCAGAAGTGTCATGGATTCATGGATGTAAGTGGAAGGGATTGAACCAGGGGACACAGGATCGAGTCAGGGGAGGAGAAGATAACCTTGGTAGGGGAAAAGCAGACTGCAACAATTGGTACGACCACACATCTTCTTATTCAGTAATAGCCCCATTCCTTTTTCCGCACTTTCTTCATCCCCATCACGTGCTCCACTGATCATACTGTCGGATCGGGTTATTTTTGAATCCGCAGGTTCTTTCAGGAGTCCAAGAATGATTTGAAAACAACTTGGTGCTTCACAAAGTTGTATTGGAAAAGTTTAAAACAAAGAAACAGTCACAGAGCACATGGCACTAGCTTTACTACTTGGAGATGAGCCGAGACAAAGGAGCTAAAATGAGCTTGGGGGAGGGGGAAGAGAGCAAGAGAGAGATTAACAAAAAACGACACCTGAGATAAGAGGTACTCCTTAGCTAACAATAGTCCAATCAGAAAACCTCTTAGATACCTGTGGCAAAACCAACCAATGAGAAAACACGTATTCACCTGATGGACGAACCAATAAACTAAGAAGCAGCTATACCTTGTACAGCCACTTGAGGTGTATTAAACACGATACATGTTTAAAAACTACTTAAAACAGTCGAATCCAACAATCCCTCTGAAATATCCTCCTTCTTCCAAAAAAGTGTGGCATCTCCTCTTCCATAATGGACGGCTCTCTCAATCACATTTCCTCTATTTCCCGCCTGCCTGCTCCCACTCCCTCTCTCCTGGGACAACACAATGGGAAGAGTCCCCCAGTATTCATCCTCCACCCCACCAGCCTTCGCATTCAATGCATTATCCTTGGTGGTTTCCGCCAGCTCCAACATGATCTCACCTGCAGTCACACCTTCCCCTCTCCTTCCCTTTCTGCATTTCACAGGGACTGCTCACTTTGTGATTCCCTGGTCTGCTCTTACGTTCCAATCCACACTGCCCATCCCATGGCTCCTCCCATGCAACTGGAGAGATGCAACATCTGTCCATTCACCTCTTCCCTTCCCACCAGCCAAGGGCCCAAAACAATCATTCCAGGTGATACAGCAATCCACTTGCACTTCTTCCAACCTAGTCTACTGCATATGGTGTTCACAATGTGGCCTCCTCTGCGTTGGAGAAATCACACACAGATTGGGTGACAACTTTGTTTCACCTTGAGCTTCCTGTTGCATGCTGCTTTAATTTTCAATCCCACTCCCTCCTCCACTGCCACAGTGAGGTCCAATGTAAACTAGAAGAACAACATCTTGTCTTTCATCTAGGCACCTTGCAACTTTCTGGAATGAACATTGAATTCTCCAACTGCTGGTGAACTTCTCTCTCATTTCCCATTATCATACTTGTGTTCTTTTTTTGCCCTTTTTCTTTAAAATACCTTGCTGACGGTCAGAACTCATGCTCTTTATAAGATAAGATAAGATATTTTATTAGTCGCATGTACATCGAAACACACAGTGAAATGCATCTCTTGTGTAGAGTGTCCTGGGGGCAGCCCACAAGTGTTGCCACACCTCCGGCACCTCACCTGTTCTGTCTTAATCCATCTCCATAGACGCTTTTGTCCAATAACTCACTCTTACCCCAGCTCTGCTTTGAAAACTCTAAACCTTCCACTCTCCCCCCCCTAAGTCTGAGGAAAGGTCACTAACACAAAATGTTGACTGATTTCTCTTTCGACAGATGCTGCTTGCTTGGCTGAATTCTTCCGGCATTTCTGTTTTGGAAATCACGGAACGTATTGTGATAAAAATGGAATTTGAGTCACTTAGTGCCATCACTGGTATGATGACATAATTAGTATGCTAAGTTTCTGCTGAAAGTTTCTATTTTAAATGTGGATAGAGACATTTATAATAGAAAGGGTTGACAGGGAGCAACACAGTTATAGGATTTTTAACACATTGCAATAGCTATCAGTGGATTACATATACATAGTCTACAATTTTACAATGTTATATATTTTGTTGTATTTCATTTTCACACCTTCAGAAAATGGACCAGATCTTCAATCTCTTCAGGCAATAACATGAGAGAATAGCTGGTAAAACATTTTGGCTGCAAAATTCAGCTATTAAATTGCTACATGTGGTGAACTGTTCCTAATATGGACAAATGCATATACATATTTGTGCCTCAAATTACAATTGTTGCAACATCAGTAAGGGTAAAATAATTGACTGGAGGATTTATGCACCACAGACAAATTGTGTCATTCAGTGTGAAATGCTGACTTTAACCTAGTGCTGGCTAACTGGAGTTCAATGCACCATCTAATGCTCTCTCTAAGCCTTGTGCAGTTGAATGTGTTCATCAGGAGGAAGGAAGCAACCTCACCAGTGCTATTTAAAAGGATCATCAACTACAGGTTAGTTGCTGATTGATTTCTACAAGCTGTTGCAATGATTCCACATGGATTTTATGTTTTCTAGAGCTCATTAAAGTTACTACAGTCTACCGGCAGCAGTTTTTCAGATGCAGAAGAACATTGTCTTGGCTTCAAGGCTTCTGCACATGGGTGTCTATTCTATTTAAAACAACAATGAACTAGCAGCACATAATGCTTACATTGATATATATGACGATGACACTACATCTTCAAACCACGTGACTTTTTTACATTACTGTATACAAATATAACGGTGTTGTTCTGCACTGTTGGCAAATGGTACACATGGACACAACCTTCTCCAGCTCTTTACCAATACTTGGGCAATAAACTCCTGGCAGCACTTGGTATTGATGATTTTCAGTGTATATGGCATCTATAAACTTTTATTTTCCAGGAATGCTAGGAATAGCTACTCAGTATTCACATTTTAAATATAATTATTAGTTCAAACCTGTAATTAGTTAGTAGTTCAAACCTATAATTATAAAATGACTAAAAGAGGTTAAATTAGGTACCTTCCCAAGTTAGTCCATCTTCACAAAGTGTGATTATGGACTCGCTTTAGTACTACATCTTGCTGAGTGACTTGAGCTATCTCATCGGCAGAGGTTGTGGGGGCAGATACATTAGGGACATTTAAGAGACTCTTAGATAGCCACTGGATGATAGAAAAATGGAGGGTTATGTGGGAGGGAAATGTTAGATAGATCTAAGAGCAGGACAAAATGTCGGCACAACATTGTGGGCCGAAGGGCCTGTACTGTGCTGTAATGTTCTCTGTTCTATGTTCATTGGCTGTAACCGAAAATCTTCATCGACAGGTTGCAATGCAAAAATTAATGTTCACATTATCTGATGATTCCTGCTGTAATCTGGGCAGAGGTTCAACCAGGGCAATAAACACTTTTGTCCAAACTTCTTCCAATCTTATTAACGGACCTTTGCATATTATTGCACGCCACTCATTGTAATCCACTGCAAACACCGATAACTCCAAGTCTGGCCAGTGTAACATGCTGTATATTGCATCTACCTCAAGACTTTCAAAACTTGTCTTGATTGAGCCTTAAAGCTGACTCTGTTCCTCACTAAAGGTAGATAACAGAACTGCTTGCCATGTGTGTCCTTCCCCATAATGGAACAGTTTGTTGATCTGCATCTCTAATGATGTTCTGTCAACAGGAAAATAACCTTAAAGTCCTGTTATCTCACACTACAGACGGTTGTAGCCTAGATGATAAATAAAAGTAAATTCTATGTCATTGTCAGCAGTTGTGATATTTTGCAGATCCCCCTTTGTAACACCTAATGAGAAACTTGTTCTTTGTGCTGATGTTGCATTTGAGATTGCACTCCTGCCTGCTTTATATTGAACTTTCGAAACTGCTATTAAGTTCACTTCTTCTGGTAAGAGCAGCATTTAGACCTTGAAAGAAAAGTTGTGTGAAGAATGACTGACAGTGCATCCATAACGGTGACTCATCGCACTTGCAGTCACGTGATGCTGTCCTTTGGTTTGGGTCTTGCGCTTTGACTGTGGGCTACATTTACATCTTTGGCTGGTACAGGACAGAACTCCTCTGCATTCTTGGCTGCCATCTTCATCCTACTCGCCAAATCAAAGCATAAGTCCATTCCCGCTTAAGAACTTCAACTGAATCTATTTGTCTCTTAAGCAACACAAGAACATGCCTCTGGGTGCATGATCCAAAGCTCTCCAAATGTACAATATCTTGGGGACAGCACGGTAGTGTTGCAGTTAGCGTAACGCTATTACATTGTCAGCGATCGGGATTCAATTCCCTCTGCTGTCTGTAAGGAGTTTGTACGTTCTCCCGGTGACTGCATGGGTTTCCTCTGGGTGCTCCGGTTTTCTCCCCCATTCCAAAGACATACGGGTTAGTAGGTTAACACGGGTGTAATTGGTCGGCGTGGGCTCGTGTTGTATAAATAAAGTTTTAAAAAGTTTTGGTCGGTCTGACTGTGACAATGTAGTTAATCATGGTGTCTCTTAGCTTTAGATTGCGTGTGCTGAATTTATACCTCTCTGCTTTCTTAAGTGATTGTGGGTTGAAGTATTCATCCATCAAAGATTCATAGTATTACAGCACTGAAACAGGCCTCATGGCCCACTGAGTCTGTGCTGACCATCAATATGCATTATTACACTAATCCTATACTAACCCATTTTGTTCTTCCCACATTTCCATCAACTACCCCCCCACCCCCTCCACCAGCCCACCACCAGATTCTACTGTTCACCTACACACAAGGAGTAACTTACAGCGGCCAATTCACCTACCAATCCACACGTCTTTGTGATCCGCGTGGAAACCAGTGCACCCGGAGCAAACCAGTGCAGTCACAGGAAGGATATTCAAATTCACACAGACAGCACTGGAGGTCAGGATTGAACTGAGCCACTCTGAACTAACTCAACTCTGAACTACCTCAGTAAATGCGACATCTGTAGCTTTCTGTGGAGCTTCTAAGCTACCTGCTGAATTCCTAAAAGTTAGCGGAGAGGAAATTCATGCACAAACTGGCAGTTTGATCTCCCGCATCCAGACGGAAGAGGACATGCCGGGGGACCTCAGAAACATTGTGAAACATGGCTCTCTTCAAGAAAGGAAACAACTTTGATTATAATAACTAGAAGGAAAGTCATGGCAAGGTTCCTCCACTACTGCCTTCTCCCAGTGGCTGAAGAGCTGCTTCCGCCATTACAGTGTGTATTCCGTTCTTTCAAGAGGCTTAATGGATGGACTTTCAATGCACAACAACTTTAAGAAAAATGCAAGGAGCAGTGTCAAATGCTATCTGTGGTGATTTTCAACTGTACCAAAAGCCTTTGATTCTGTCAACCAAGAGGGATTGTGCAGGATTCTTCTCAAATTTGCCTGCCTTCAAAAGTTTATCCTCATTCGACATCTGCTACATAGTAGGATGCAAGCCATGATTTTAATCTGTGTGACCAGCACAAACTTGATTCATATTGCAGACTGAGCTAAAGCAAGGATGTATCATTGCTCCAGCATTCTTCCCAATCATTCTCATGGCAATATGACAAGTTTATCGTTGGAATGGGGCTAAACCACAAGACAAATACTGTAGTGGCTTTCAATCCAGAACAAAGGTTGCTTTGATTTCGGTCTTCAAGCAGCATTTGCAGACAACTGGAGATTGAGCAAGTCATTATCAACTCATTCACTGAAGCAGATGAGAGAATGGGCTTTACACCAAATATCTGCAAAACTGAGGCCCCCTCTGTACAACATTCCCCTCTGACAGTAAAGGTCCATGGTGAGTTGGAGTGTTTTCCATATTTCAGGAGCCAAATCTCAACAAAGGCAGACATCGGTGATGAAATCCACCATCACTTTACTTCTCGTGTACCAGCACAGTCTTTCAACAACTCAAGAGAGAAGTGTTTGAAAATCAAGATTCGAATCTGGCAAAAAGCTTGTGATCTACTGTGCAGCAGTGATCCCTGCCATACGCTTCAGAGAGCGAGGTGCCTACAACAGGCACCTCAAAGCCCTGAAGAGGTACCAACACACTCCACAAAATCATTCAAACCTACTGGCAGGATAAGACAACCATCCGCATCCTCTCCCAGGTCAACTTCTCCGGTACAGAGGCTCTGATGCCTCATGTACCTTACACCACACTCCTGAAACAGAAACTATTCTGAGCTCTGTCATGGCGACCAAATGGACAGAAGAAATACCTTGAGGGTGTTCTCAAAATCCCCTTGAAAAAATGCAATGTTATTCATTCACTTGTGGGAACATCTAGCCCATGAGCACTCATAATAGAGAAGGAGTATTTTAGATGGAACTGAGAACTTCAAGTCTCTTCATCAGGAGCACACGGATGCCCAGTAAAGGAACGCACCTGCCTGCCTTGCCAAGTACGTTTAGACCCACCTGTGGCAGATTCTGTGTGCCTCACGTTGGTCTCTTCAGCCACCTCACAAGTCAGAGGATTTGGAATCAAGCCATCCTCAACCTGAAACACTGCTTAAGAGGGAGAAGGGACAAGATAGTGAGTGTGTGGTACACTTTGGAAGCTATTTCCATAAATGGTCTCATTTTCTTTGATTCCCTTATTGCAACATTCAATGCTTGTACTTATGCAATGTTATCTTCCAGTTCATTAGTATTATTGGCTTTAATAAATATCTCAGTCCTCTCTATATGGGACATGGGTGATTGGACACTTGTGCTTCAGTCACCAGTTTCTTTCTTTTCCTACCAAAGTAGTATCATGGTACTTAATCCACCTCTGTGTTTGACTGTTACTTTCAAATTGTTGCACTAGTTGCAGACGTAGAATCCTTTTCTTGCTTTAATTCTGCTTCAAAAGTAACTGGGAGGTTTAACAGTTGTGCCATGTTCTGCCTTTTTTTTGCCATTTTGCAGCTGCAGTGTTCTTAGAGTTCACAAGGTAAAAATTTGTAAAGGCAAGAAACTGATTTTATTTTCCAATTTTTATCCCTTTTTAAGCTTTTTTAACTTTCATCGCCTATTATAATGTATCCAAATGTGGACCTTGGATATACTTGCAGAGAATGTACTTGCAGTGGTAATGCAGAGCAGAGCAAGTCCTGGAAGAGGTAATAACCCTTAGCAGGAGGACATATCCATCTGAAAGTTTAGGGACTGATTCTTTCACCTGAGACACAGTGAGGGACAGTGTGTGAGGTGCCTCCGGTTTATTAAAAATGTCCTTTTCTCAGCCCTTTCCACTTCTATCTTCTCACCTCCTCACTCCCCTTCCTGCACCTCACTCCCTCACGTTTCCTCCTCCATCCCTTTTCCATCATTTACTGTCCCATTCCTTTCTCCTTCCCCATCAATCACTTCTTTTTCTCCCCCTCTTCCCCTCCTGCTTGTCCACATTCCAGCCCCTTTCTCACTCTCCTTCCTTTCCCCTGTCTCCCCTTTCCTTTCATCCTGTCCTTTCCTCCATGCATCCAGTCCGTCTGTAACACATTCCAGATGTTGGCAGCAATGCCACTTCCAAAGCAGTTTTCAATCAAACTCTGGTTCACCGCATTTATTCAGAATTAAAGTTATTGACATTCAGCTTAATCATATTATAGATCCACTTTAACAGCAGAATAATATCTTTACGTGAAGTGATTATCATCCAATTTACAGTGAACAAGATAATTGGAGGTCTTGTTATAAGTTGTTGCTTTATAAGCATAATAACTCTGGTATAAGAGGGCCAAATGACCAAGTGGCATGTGTCGCCTCTTTATCGTGTATTTGAGATCGTAAGTATAAGGGTTGATTTCCTGATTCCACGTTGCTAGTAAGGAACCACGCATGCACACTGCACATTGGGAAATCACATGCATTTTGGCCGCCACAAGCCGTCCACAAAGTAGAGTTTCTTGAACTTGAAGCTGAACAGCAGGCTTTGTAAATCTGTTCAAAGATTATCAACTTCCGATTAATAAGGAAAAATCACTAATTTTGTCCAGTATCATTCATTTCCTTACTATTATAATTACATTAGAAGTTACACATGACAAATGGAGAGCCAAAAAGAAAAACAAAAGCAAACATAAGTCCTGAAAATCTGGAGAAAGCACCAAAAGTACACTACATTTCAGAACCCCATTAGCTAACAATGGAAAATGGAAACTCTTCATCTGACAAAGGTTCCCAGATCTGAGATGTTGACTCCCTGATGCTCCCTGACTTGCTGAGTGCTTCCAGCACTTCTTGCTTTTATTTCAGAATTCCAGCATCTAGAGTTTTCTTGATTCACATCATGTTTCCTCGGGATGTGAACAAGACTGTAAAGGTCTTTACATTTTATGGGAATTATCAGAGTCCAAGATATGTAGACTTCCCAAGAGCTATTGGATAGTAATCAGTGCCTGAAATATGCCTGCTTCTCTTTCTCAACTCGGGATGACGAAGCCAATTAATTGGCTGAGGTAAATTAAAACAACACAGTTAAGGAACTGAAACTGAGACCTAGCTCCCTGTTCAACATACATGTCTTGGTTCCTCAGAAATTTATGCCTTGAGCTATCACCGATATTTTCTTTTTCCCTAGTTCTATGTATTTATTTATACTGAAATCATGTTGATTAGAGTTTCAACATGATTTCAACAACCTCAGAAGGAAAACTAATTAGCCAGAGGCTAATTTGCAGCAGAGCCCTTAAACTATTTCAAGGCTAGAAACTCAGAGATGAAATAACCTAACAACTTTAATTGAAGCTGCTATATAAAACCTGTTTAACATTACAGTTTATGCAGCATGACTAGGCTTTAAAAAATGAAACTATGTGTTGAGTAGCAGGTTGGAACCACAGCTAAGAATTTGAGCCTGTGGAGTGACAAGCCATTAGAGGTAATCATTTTAACATGATGTTGTTTAAGCTCATATGTTTCCAAGCCTCTGCTCCACATCCTATTACTTATCAATATGATTGTTATGAGTAATTATTCTTCATCCATATTTACTTGGGATTAGATTCTCAAGCAAGGAACTTTGTTCTTGAAGATTGTCGACAAGAGGAGGCTGTCAGCAGCAAGAGGTGTGAAGCTGTCATGTGCACTGAGGCGTGAGGATGAATTGTAACGCCGACTCAGGTGCTGATTACCCAAAACGTTCCTGCTTTCCAGATTTTATTTTGAAACCAATTTTATTTAGCCAGGCTTGTTAAATCAAAATGTTGAAACATCATTTAAAATCAGTCAAAAAATGATTTCAATCTCAAGTGCATGTTTCTTGATAATTAATAGAATGTGGAGTAAAAGACAGGCAGAAACTTGGACAGAAACAGATGAAAACTGGTCACATACCTTACAAGGGAGCTGCTGCTGCCTTTGAAGCTACACTCCAAGAACAGAGGGGAGAAAATGAGACATACAAACTATGAAAAATTGTTCAAGATTCATGAAATTGTTCTTACTGTTGTCAGTTACATCACTTATAACTAATAATATACAGTATATAAAAAGACACAGTCACACCATTTATTTCAGAATGGAGAGATGTTATGGACTAGGCCTGAAAATATATTGGGTTTATAGAATGTGTATTGCTTTATAAGACCAGCTTTATGCATATTGAACTAACTTCATGGCCTCAAGTGAGTGTTAACATAAAAAGTTCAAAGAAGTAAATGGAGAATAATTCAAAGTTGAACATTACTTGAAACAAGGCAGTTCTAAATGTTGAACAACTACAATCAATTAGCTTTTGCACTGAAAGCCTAAACCATAGCATATGTGATTATTTGACAGCACAATACCATCTCCTGCATGGATAAGCAAGGAAGATTAGACTCTGGAGGAGTTATTTCCCTGTGACAGATTTACAAAGTATACCTCTTTGGTTAAGCATACAGAGATATCATTAATTATAATTGTTGTCTGTGCAAGCATTTCAAAAGAGATCTTCACTTCCAAAGACAATTTTCTACCAATTTTTATTGCATCAATTGGTGCCAACAAGTACTGATGTTTAATGGATGAATTCAGAGTGAAAGGGCATGTATAAAAGGATTTAGTTAGTTGAGAGTGAGATGCCATCAGCGAATCTGAAGGGGATTAGTTTTATTTTGTAGATATCCTTTTGTATTTGAAGATTCAGACATGCAGACGATTTGGAACCAAGGTATATGTGGCAAAGATTGGCATTGAAAATATAAATTCATCTATAAAATGGCAATTAATGTAATTTACTTTTCAGCCTTGAAAGCATATTTAGGTAGTAATTTTCACCTTTAATATTTACCAAACTAGTGGAAAGCAGTTTCTACTCACTCTTCCAAAGACGAATATATTTTGCGCTCAAATTCGTCACTGTATTGACTAGCCTGCCAGGAAGCTACGGCCTGCAGTTGGAGATGGAGAAGGACTTGTTTCATGCACATTATCAACAATCTTGAGTGGAGTTTACAGGAACCTGCAATACCCAGTTGCCCAGTCTTTCAAGGATGCTCATGCTGGTGTTGAGCAGTGGGTTCCATTGCTGCCTTCTCCATGGGCTGCTAAGAGTGGGCAGAAGTTTGAATCCCATCATGGAGCCACAGATTGTGGGAGGGTGTGGGGATGGGGTGAAAAGATGAAACCCATAGCAGGGAAATAGTCAGGGAAGCAGGATTAACTGGTGATGATAGGTCAGTCAACATGTTGGTGATGTAGAAATGTGTAGAAACAATAATCTGAGACAAAATTAACTGTCATATTAAAAAGAATGGGTTTATAAATGGAAATCAGAATGGTTAAAGGCAACAAAGGTTATAGCAGATTACCTGCACACTAAACACTGAAAGGAAGAAGGTGGTAATCAGCAGGGGATTTCCTGGTCTTTATCTGACCTGTTGTCATGAGCCTTCATGGGGCCAGAGACAATCAAGCAAATTCATTCCAAACTGTATCCAGAAAGGATTGAGTGCACTGAATATAGCAAAGATCACAGGCATCAACAACGTTCCAGGTGTCCTACATCCTACATTCCCAAAGGAGTTGCCCCTCCAGTCAAGACATTTAGGCACTGCTAAGATGTTGACATCAGCCTAGCAATGTAGAAAATTGTCCAGGCATATCGTGAATAAAAAAACGGGATGCTCCAACCCATACAAATACATCCTATTGCTCAATTGTCAATTATCATCGAAGTGTGAGCAGTACCAAAAAGTAATATTAACTCTCATTTTCTTGCTTAGTAATCTAGTGCTTTGGTTCTGCCAAGATGACATGGCTTCATTCCTAATAATACTTTGTGTGAGCATGGACAGAAAGGTTGAAGACTGAGGTGAGTTGAGGCTGACTGATCTCAAAATTAAGGGCAAAGTTTTCTACTGGCTGGATTCAGAGATGGCACAAAGGAAGATGATTGTGGTTTTTGGGGAGCAATCATCCCAATTCTGGGACATTGTTGCAGGAGTTTCTCAGTGCCCATCTGTACTCCTAAGCTTCATCAATGGCCTTTCTTCCATCAACAGTCAGGTACATTAATAAACGACAATTTCCAACAAGAAAGAATCTAACCACTTCTCTTGACGGTGAACATCTTTTGCATTCCAAATGCCCTGCCATAATCATCCTGGGAATCATTGTTGGCCAGAGATACTGAAATTAGAGTGTCAAGTAGCTCGCCCTCTGACTCTGCAGAACCTTTGCACTTTCTACAGGGCACAGAGAAATGTGACTGAATACTCTCCGCTAGCCTTGCTGAGTGCAGCTCCGACAGTACTCAAGACACTCAGGCCATATAGCACAAAGCAACCTGTTTGATTGGCACATCATCTGGCTTCTCAAACACTCTTCCTTCTATTACCACTTTCTTCCTGTAAAATGTACTTTCTGCAAAATGTACCTTCTATAAAATGCTCTGCCGTACTTGTCAAGGCTTCTTTAACAGGACCACCCCAACCCATGATCTCTACCACCTAGAGTGACAAGTACAACAGGTAGATGGACACACCAACACCTGCATGCTTCCCCCCAAGTCATACACTGTCCTGACACTGTTTTCACTGTTTTTATGTTCATTGTAATATGAATTTTGGCAATGTATTTGAGAATTAATTCTTGGAAGCATTTTTTATGTAATACATTCTGGTTGAAGGTCACAAGAGGACATAACATAGGTGCCAAAAGGATTTGGAAAGTAGATTATGAGAGGAACTTAATGCAGGGAGTATTTAAATGTCTATTGATTGATTCCTGGCAAAACATTCATTGTTTTTTGCTCCATTGGCAGTCTCTTAGTGCTTATATTTTTTGTTTTATAGACTGATGCCTTTTACAAAAAGATAGGCCAATGGAAGGAAAAACTGGATATCTCAAGAGACTGTAGTAGGATTAACTGGCATTAGCACCATAACTAACTCAGTTTTAGATTTTTTGTATCAATTATAAGGAGCTCAATACATGGTTTTGTAAGAGTTACATTGATTTCTATTAAAAAAGCACATGTAAAAAGATTGAAAAACATCCCTGAAACCTCATCGGATGTTTATCAATATTATGACCATAACCCATTTGTTTCAACTTAGACTGAGCAGCAGTATATGAAAGAATTCAGTGTGAATTAAGGGGGGTTACTTTAGTACAGTTCAGCTGAAAAGTAACAGATATGGTGGAGTGTCACATGCATGATAAAAGAGTTGCATAGCTCTCCATTTACTGAGGATTCCTCCTTTTTTAGTAAACTCTAAAGAGATAGATGCTGTCCTTGATCATTCCAGGATATTCTCTCCCTCCAGCTCTGCAATATTTTCCATAATCAACATTGGTACTCCTCTGCCTTTCTTCCATTCCCTTTTTTTCCTGAACATTTTGTATCCAGGACTATTTAGGACTCACTCCTGCCCTTCTTTGAGCCAGGTCTGTTACGTCTACAACACTGTACTCCCATGTAATTAATTGTGCCTGAAACTCACAAGCCTTATTTGATCACATTCCGTGCTCACATACATGAACAGTAAACCTATCCTGGAGTTTCTTGTACTTTCTCTCAGTCTCATCATGACAGCTTTCTATTTCTTGTTCTGGTGCAATTTAACTCTCACAATCCTTTTTGCACCATTTTTCTCCTTTTTTCTGTCCATTCCCCTCTCAAATTAAACATCCTTCCACAGCACTGATGAAACTGCCCAGCTCTGCTGAGGTGCAATTTGTCTGTGGCATGTACAGGTCCCACTTGCCCAGAGCTGATTCCAGTGCCCCTGAGATCTACAGTGCTCCTTCCTGCACCACCCCTCAAGCCATGCATATATCTGCACTGTCCTCCGATTTCTATACCTGTTAGCAGGTAGTAATCTGGAGATTACCACCTTTAGGTTAGCGTAATGCTATTACAGCGCCAGCAACCCGGGTTCAATTCTGGCCGCTGTCTGTGAGGAGTTTTTACGTTCTCCCCGTGTCTGCGTGGGTTTCCTCCAGGTGCTCCAGTTTCCTCCCACATTCCAAAGACGTACGGGTTAGGAAGTTGTGGGCATGCTATGTTGGTACCGGAAGTGTGGTGACACTTACGGGCTGCCCCCAGAACACATTATGCAAAAGATGCATTTCACTGTGTGTTTCGATGTACATGTGACAAATAAAGAGACATCTTATCTAGGGTCATATTTCTTGCTTTCTTTCCTAACTCCATAAAATTTGCTTGCAGGACCCCAACTTTTTTTTTATATACCTATGTCAATGGTAGAGTTATGGGCCATGACCTCTGGTTTTCACCCTTCCCCTACATTTTCTGTAGCTGCCCAGTGATAACCTTAACCCTGGTACTAGGTAGACAACATGCCATGCTGGAATCACACACGTGTCTGGCTGCTACCATAGAATCCCTATAACCAATGCTCTCTTCAACTTTCTCCCCCATCCCAGAACAGCTAACTACACATGGTATTGGCTCTGACTGCATAGCCCAAGGGAATCCTCAGCACCATCAGTATTCCACACTGAAGACTGGTTAGAGAACTGGATGTCCCCGGGTGTCCCCCGCTCTCTCTGGATCTCTCTGCCTGCCTTCTCTTGAGGTGTAGGGTGATCACCTTTTGAAATGTTCAATCCATGAAACACGCAGTGTTGTGGATGGACTGAGACGACGTCAGCAGTTTCTCAAACTCCAAAAACTGAAGCTCGAGCTTCTCCAGCTGACGCACCTCCTGCATCTGTGGCTGTCCAGGACATGGGAACCACGGAACAGGAGGAGCATTCCTTAGAGGCCTGGCAGGGCACCTAGACCTATTTATAAAATTAATTCAATTAGCTGATAAAGAATATACTTAAAATAGTCATAATATTAAATTACTTATTGGTTTACTTACCCTCAATGAACTCTTAAAGTTCTCCAGCTCTTTGTTTAAACCAAATACTTGTTTAATCTCACTGGGATATCATCTTCCACCCTCCTTTTAAACTCACTGAGACCCTATTTCCCACACTTATTTTACTAATTTAGTAAATTCAACTGAAGAAATAAATATATGAAATGAAATCATTCTTGTACTAACTGACATCCACACTCCAGAGACATTGCACACTGTGCTAAGTACATTGAGGGAGTGATATTCCTTTTGACACCTCAGAATATGGTATAAAATCCTCCTCCCCAACCCCCTTCCCCCAGCAAAGTGACATGAGTACAAGTGATGGCTTTCTGCATCCTTAGGAAACCTGCTAACCTCCAAATGCATCTTTGCCTTCTGCCCAAGCAGAAGAAGATAACTTCAGTTCTCCTTGAAATACCAGGAAGAGGTGGTATGCTGGAATTGGTGAGATGTTACTAATGTCTCCAACACCAACCTACAAAAAAGATGGAAGCATAACATTCGGTCGAACAGTGACTTTTCCCATCACTGACAGGTCTGTTCTGGGTGTGACTACTGTATTTGACATATACTAAAGCCTTATCAATCATTGATCCTTATATACAGAGAAGTAATCCCAGAACACTTACCGTGGATAGGACTACCTCCTCAGACCCCTTCTCCAGTCGTCTTCCTCTTCCCTCTTTTGGGAGGTAGTTATGCAGGTAGTTATCCCTCTCCTCCTCCATGTTGATAGCCTGAAAGTGTTTACACCAGTTCCCTCTTGCATGGCTGCATCATTAAGCCACAGTGAACTCTCTTAACTTTTCAAACTGTAGTCTTCTTCCCAGATAGTTCCCCTAGGGCTGAGGATGACTTGCTTCCCCTCTACTTCTGAGGCAGCAGATGAGGCCAATGTGGCAACCACAAATTCTTTAGGAGGTGGAGCAGGAATTGCTTGATAGGACAGGTGGGTAGTTTGGAAGGTGCTCCACCCCAGCAGCCATTTACAGTGATGTCCTCTATGCTCCCGACAAAGGGAACCAAGGTTCCCAGTGCCATTGTGGATGCTTTTTCTCCATTTTGAGAAGTCATGGGCCAAATTTTTCACAAGTCTGTGAGGATGTTGCACTATTTCGAAGAGGCTTTGAGAACATCCTTTTTCTGCTCAGCAGATAATCCCATGCTTTAGGAATAGAACGTCTGTTGTAGGAATCTGGTGTTAGGGATGTGAATGAGGTGACTTGCCCGAGGGATCTAACTGAGTGTCATTGAGGCCTCGATGCAGTGTATAATGGCCTGAGAGAAGACACTGACATTGACTCACTGTGGATTTGAATTACGTTATAGAGATGCTATTGGTAGTTTCTCTCCAGTAGGGACAGGTTAACAGAGGACCATTGTTTCATGTCAGGCCAGTTCTTTCTTAAATGAGTCCTTAATGACTTGGCAGTGTAAGTGTACAAAGGCAAGTATGATCTGTGCACTGCATCTCAACAATTGACCCTAGTTCTGGAGTGGATGTAACAAAGGTTCAATAATTTTCTGTTAGTCCTGTAGATTAGCTCCATTCCAGTGGAAAGCCTGTTGGAAGTGAGATGCAGCATTGAAAGATTGATAAAAAAGTATGGAGATAATGAAGCAGACTTGCTTGACCATGCATTAAGATTGGGTCTATTATGTATCCATTGGTTAGAATGTATGGCTTGCATTCTGTCATATAGCAGACATTGGATGAAGCTGAACATCTGTGCTTAGCCAAATTTGAGAAGGATACTTCACGGTCCTTTTGAACAGATGCAAGTCAAAGACGTTCGTGAGATCAGGAAAGTGCATGTATATTGGCTGATGCTTCTCCCTCCATTTCTCTTGGAGTTAATGCCTGAAGTGGTCCACGTCCACTTTGATGCCAGATGAACAGACCCAACACTGTGATTTGACCTCTGAGAGGAGGCTGTTGAGAAGGGGCCTAATGATGACTTTGCCTGTGGTAGACAACAGAGAAATCCCTCTGTTGTTACCACAAACTAATTTGTCTCCCTTCTTGAAGATGGTCACAATCTTGGTGTCTCTGAGGTCCCTGGCAAGCCCTCTGCTTCCAGATGTGGGTGACAAAATTGTGAATTTGCGTCTGAAGTTCCTCCTCACCAAGTTTATAACTTCAGCAGGGAGAGTGTCTGTTCTCAAGGCTTTGTTATTTTTCAGTTGACGAATATGGCCTTTTCAACTTCTTGTCTTTCTGGAGTGGTGAAGCAACTGGATCAGAGTGTATGCCATAGGATTGAGTCAGGACACTTGCATCAATGACAGAGTAACAGTTGAGGAAGAGATCAAAGTGCTGCTCCCAGTGGTGCAGATGGCCTCTCTATTCTTGATAAGTTCTCCTCCATTTTGTTTCTCAACAGGGTAGGTCCTTGGGTTTTTGAACCATAGATGGTCTTGAAAGTGCACTCTCATAACACTTTGAACTCCATTTGCATCCAACAAACAACCAAAAACTGACGCAATACACTCTTCTTTCAATTAATTGTCAAGATAATCGACATTTGTGTTCAATAGTCCCCCACACCTATTTATAATTAGGCCAAATTAATTGATCTGTCTAACTTCATATTATGTTGCAGAAGTTTGTTTGCAATTACTAACTTCCACTAACCTGTACAATTAAACAGATTTTTATAGGTATTTAATGCGGGTTAAGCCCCTAAGGATACAACATTCAAACACTAGATCTGACTTTTATAACAGTATACAAACTCTTTGTACAACATTCAAAACAAATCTTGAAAAATCCTGAAATAATACTTTAAAGCTATTTATTGATTGAAGCGGTTAAATGCTACCAAAATCAACTTTTAAGATTTACATTTTGATGGATTCTTATGATGTAGAAAGGCATTTTAGTTACCAGAAGGTATCACAAGAATCTTACACATGATGAAGGATAGTTGACCCATTTTAGGTCGGCCATCCAGAATGAGCGTAGACGCCCGCCAGTGCAACATCTAATCAGGGGACACAAGAGACTGCAGACGCTGGAATCTGGAGCAACAATCTGCTGGAAGAAGTCGAGCAGCATCCTTGGGATGAAAGGAATTGATTCAGGGTTTCAGCCCTAAAAGTCAACAATTTCTTTCTTCCCACTGATACTGCTGGACTTGCCTAGTTCCTCCAGCAGATTGTTTGTTGCATCACCTAATTAGTTCATCAATGGTTTCAGAGTTTTCATCACCACTTCCCTGCCTGAAGATAGGAAAATAAGAACAAAAGAAAAATGAAAAAGAATTGCCCCCAAAGCCTTTGATGCCTGCCCCTCCATCTGATAAGATGATCTACCTCAACTTCACTTTCCTACCTGATCCCCACAACTCTTGACTCCTTTGGATTCCAAAAAATCTATCAGTCTTACATTAAGCATAATTCTGAGGTAGAGAATTCAAAAGAATACAATACACTATATGAAGAAAGTTAAAAAAAATTTAAAAACAGAAAATGCTGGGAACACTTAGCTGGTCAGGCAGTATTTGTGGCAAAGAAACAGTTAACGTTTCAGGTATAGGACCCTTCATCAGAATTTCATGTGATGAATGCTGTCAGGGGTATTCAGGTGTGGGACTTCGGCACCTCACTGCCTGAGGCTCAGTTGCTGCTGAAACCTCAACACTTAGCTCCAAGGTGCAGAGGGACAGGGAGGTTGACCTTCTACATACAGATTAGGTATGTATGGATGGGTGGGTGGCTGGGGACCACTTGCAGCAACTTAGTGCACAATCTGGCCCATGATCATTGTTTAGAATATGTAAACTACTCTGTGAATACTGTAGAGCACAAACTGCCTGGTACAGGCCAATGTGACAAAGTCAATATTTTCAAGAGGTTCAATGTCAATGGAGAAGGAGATATGTAACACCAGGTAGACTGTGGTGGAGAGCTATTCAGTTTGATGAGGCCATTCAAAACTCCTCTTAAGAGCTGGAATGCAATTTATCATCCTTCTAACTAATCACCCCACTGTATTGATAATACTCAAGTGCATCACAGTTAGAGATAATGGTTTCTTGGAAAGTCTTCTGAGGTAATTGCTCCCTGCTTTCAATAAAAATACATTCTAATCGCTTGAGCCTTATTTTCAAACTCTGACATGTATTTGTACCCTAAAAGACATAAGCATGAGTCAAAGACCTCAAAGTCATCCGTTTTTGGGATGCATATAAAAATGGAACATTGGTCCATAATCTGCATCTCATAAACTGCATGAAGACATATGATGAGTCACATCGTTTAAATTTAGTCTGTCTGTTAAAAATTACACTGGCTGCTTTTGCTTTTAATGCCATGTCAGGGCCTCCCCATGAAGTTGATAAAAGCATGCTTTAGAGTACTTCACACCCAGAAAAAAACCATTAAAATACAAATACATGGTTCGAGACATGACCTCACTCAATTCAGAACAGCTGCTGATATTGTACTGCGCAACAATCAGAAAAGGGTGTCAGCCCCAACAAATGCAAACCTCATGGCAGTCAGCCAACAGCAAGACACACTGGGACCTCCTTAGACAAGAGGGAGGCTGTGGGAGAGAGGGAGAGAGCTCCTAGATTTTGCACAAAGGGATATAGAAATGCTCCTAACTGAGACACATACCAAGCGGGAGGTTCTGTGTGCCAGGGGGCCAGGACATGTGGCACGGTCACCATAAGAAGACAAGCCATTGTAGCAATGTAGCAAGAAATTCTATGCCCATATGTTAATGTGAGCAGCCACCACATACACACTCATACACACACACAAACACACATGTTCCCACCACATTCCCCACACATCGTCTTCTCCTACACCGACCCTAGCCTTACCCCACCATTGACATGCTACCTCCTCCACCTCCCCACAGAGGTCAAACCTCCAAAGAAAGGAAATTGAAAAGACAATGTGTTAAAGAAGAGAGGAACAGGAGGGAGAAGTGGAATGGGGACCTCTTGATGGTCATGCTTTTCCTGCCTGGGAGAGCTCAACCTTCTCGTCATGGGCAGGTAGACAACAAGTGAAAAGTGTGCCACAGCAGGGTCTGTGCCAAATCTGCCAGGTGTGTTCACTGGCAATGTTTACACCATCCCATTTGTACTGATTGCCAGTTGACACCCTCAGTACCATGTGTGTTGTCCCATCACCATAATGTTTGGGGCACAGCTTACAAATGCAGCTGTAATCTGTTTTGTCTTATAAGGGAATGAGAAGAGTTTTCCTGCTCCCTCTTGCCCAGAACATGTGGAAGCAGGGAAAGATGAACAGTAGGGTAGAGTGGAGGTAGAGGAAGAGGGTAGGAATGTTGATGAGTGAAGAGCCTCATTGCACCTGACATCCTGATAAGGAACTGTAACATCGAACTAGACCATCTGAACTCACCACAGCTGTGAAAAAACACACGGGTATGTGATTAGAAACACGTGTCATGATTTTATATTGAAACACTATATAATTTTGCTATTGTAATACATGATTCCCATGATCCTGGACACTTTCAAACATGTTCTCATTTAGCATCCTTCAGTGTCCTGAGATAAAGCCTCGCTGGTGTGGCAGCTGCTGCCATTGTTGGATACTGTGCCATGCTGTAAGGGGAAGGTTGCTAATGGCACAGCTCTCATGTCAAGGTGGCTCGAGTAAAACCTTAATTGCTGTAAGACAGTGAGGGATGTTTTTCCATCTATAAAGGTTCCCTCCCTGCAGCAGAGCACAGAGGATTGTGACAGAATTTGATTGATGCCATAACTGCATGTTATTGTTGGCAATGACTGAGCAACACCTCGGATGTGAAGTTGATTCCTGAATTGGATCTTGTTTGCTCTACTCTCACAGTGTCCATCTCAAAAGGATGGGATCCCATGAGAGACTGAGACATATTAATGAGGCATTTTATATGTATATTAAGAGCTGGGAAGGCACAACAAGATATTGTTCTCAAGCGCATATATGAGAAATCTTTGAAAAGATGAAGTAAGTCAGACAAATGTCCAGATGAACACATGATTGCATATCACAACCAAGCTGTTGATGGAAAATAGGGACATGGAGTTATACCAAATATATTGAGAAGACTTATTTTAGAAGAGCTACACAATGAACATCCTCGTCTCATGAGTGTGAAGGCAATTGTTAGATGATTTGTTTTTTGGAAAAGATGAGGTAGAGATCTTGAAGAGCTGGTGAACAAGTGTATTACCTGTCAAGTTAGTGAAGCCAAGCCAGCGGAAACATTTTTACAGAACTGAAGGTGGCCAGGGAGACCTATCCAAAGAATACACATTCATTATTGTGAGAAAAAGGTTGATGTACAGTTACTAGAACTGAGATCCATTTTTTTATGTTGTGCTTACCGAATGACTTCATCTTGGATAATAATCCTCAAGTTTGTTCATTTCTATTCGAGCACATTATTAACAAAATAGTTTTAGTACATATACTTCACTATTTCATTCAATGCCAAATAGTGCAATTTAGCAATCAGACATTGATTCACAAACCGCAGAATAACACCACAATAAACAACAGGTTATATGCTGTCTGAGTTACTAATGCACAGAAGACTTAGGACATGATTGACCCTAGTTCAGGCAAATCTTGAGGGGAGAGTGGAAGAGAATCTAGTGAAACAAGAACAAAATTGTGATTCATACCATGAAGGGAAACATTTTAACCCATGTGATAGACTTTGTACATTAATAGCATCTGACAAATCTGACTCCAATTCATGTCAGAGCAGACAAAATTAGTAAAAAGACAAGATTGAAGGCTCTTTATTGTAACAAGGTGAATGAATTAATAGCACAAGCTGAAATAAATGTTTATGATCTAATAGGCATAGGTAATATTTATAGAATTAATGCAGAGCTAACAACAAATATATATATATAGATAGATATATCTTTAAGACACATAACCTAACAGGAAAGGTGGTGCATCCTAGGCTAACAAGAGAATCTAAAGATAGAAAAGATAGTAATGCATAAATGAAAAAAACTTATGATGTTGCCAAATAGAGCAGTATGCCTGGAGATTGAGAAAATTTCAGAGTTCAGCAAAAGGGGATTAATAAATTGATAAAGAGGGGAAAAGTAGAATATAGGATTAATTTAGAATTATATAGCACAGAAACAGGCCCTTTGGACCAACTTGTGCATGCCGACCAAGTTGCCTACCTGAGCAAGTATGTTTGGCCCATATCCCTTTAAACCTTTTCTATCTATGTCAAAATGTCTTTTAAACATTGTAATTGTACCCACCTCTACCACTTCCTATGGTGGCTTGATTTGCACATCCACCAACCTTTGTGTAAAAAAAACTTGCCTCCCAGGACCCTTTTAAATTTTTCCTCTCTCATCTTAAATCTATGCCTTGTAGTTTTAGACTCCCCTACTCTGGGAGAAAGACACCTTATTTATGCCCCTCATGAATGCATATACCTCCATAAGGTCACCTACATTCCATGGAAAATGTCCTAGCCGATCCAATCTCTCCCTATAACCCAAGCCTTCCAATCCTGGTAACATCCTTGTGAATCTTATTTGCACCCTTTCCAGCTTAACAACATCCTTCTTTTAAGTAAGCGACCAGAACTACACACAAGTGTGGTCTCACCAACGTCTTGTACAGTTGTAACAGGAAGTCCCAACTCCTGTACTCACTGCCCTTACCGATGAAGGTGAGCGTGCCAAACACCTTCTTCATCAGCGTCACCTTCGTCTTCTACCTGTGTCACCACCCTCAAGGGGCTGATATTTAGTGGGAAACGTAAACAGAATGTAAAACTTCCTATGAATATACAAAAACAAAAAGTTTTGCAAACACTAATGAGGGCTATTACAAACTGGGATAAAAGAAATTATATTTGGGAATAAGGAAATGGTCAAGAATTCTTTTGTATTAATCTTCACAGAGAAAGACAATATAAACCTCACCAAAATTGTCGAGAAGCTGAAAGAAGCTAGCATTACCAAAAAAACCATTGGAGAAATTAAGGGAACTGAAATCCGACTATCCGTAGGACCTCATAACCTGCATCCCCAGGCTTTTAAGGATGCAGCCATGCAGATGACGCATCAAATGCGATCCCATTATTTAAGAAAAGAGGGAGAGAGAAAACTGAGGTAAGTAAACCTGGCATCAATCATAGTGAAAATGCTCAAATTTATAATTAAGGAGGTTGTTGCAAGACACAAAAAAAAACAGGATTAGGCAGAGTCAACATGGATTTATGAAAGGTGAATCATGCTTGCTGAAGCTGGTGTAGGTTGAAACTAGCAAAGTTGATGAAGAACCAAGATCTTGATTTATTGGAGCAGGTACCAGGGCCAAGTGGCCTATACTGCATCCCTCTTCTTACATTATGTTTTGCCATTCAGAAATGGGATGTTGGCAAGATAGTTGACATTTTCAGTATAAAAAGATTTCTTGTAGAAACAGGAGGAGGTATTAGAAATGTACACCTAAATCAGTTACAAAGGATATGCAAAGGAATGTTGACACTTTATCCGATTACAAGTGCCAAACAGAATTGAACTGCACAGGAACACAGTGCTTTCCATTAGCTGCAATGGTGCAGCTCATAGATCAACTGCCTCACAGTGTCAGAGACTCAGGTTCAACCTTGATCTTGGATGGTGTCAGTGTGGAGTTGGACTGTTCTCCCTGTGACCGTGTGGGCTTTCTCTGGGTGCTCTGGTTTCCTTCCAAATTCCAGAATGGTGTGGGTTGGGGGGTTAATGGCCCACTGTAAATTGCCCCTAGTGTGTAGATAACGGGGGCAGTTGATGAGAGAGAGGGGAGATTAAGAAATGGGACTAATGTAGGATTAGTGTAAATGAACTGTTGATGGTTGATGGGGACTTGGTGGGCCGTAGAGCCCGTTTCTGTGCTGGAATTCTCTATGGCTCTAAATTAATCCACTGGAGACTGTCCAAGGAATGACTCAAGGTTCCACTGAACTAAGTCAAGAAGTGAAATCTTCGAGAACAGGAGGCAACACCAACAACAGAATTTCCTTTGAGATCAACAAGAGAAAAGGTGAAGAGAGGTTAATTCTGAAATGAGGTGAATATATGAATCAGTCTATAAATGTGTGACATACATAGGGTGTATGCTCAAAAGTGCAGTGTAGTTAGAAAAGAAGAACAAACAAGATGTTTTATCATTTCTCCATATTTCTTGGTGATTGTTTATGCAGTTAGAATAAGAAACCAAAAAGACATTGCAATTTGTAAAGCAGTTAAATGGTTAAAATAGAGATCAGCCACATTTAGATTGAATGGAGCGACAGGTTTGAGGGGCGGAACAGCAGACTCCTGTTCCTAGGTTCCTATTCTATTACTTCAAGTTTGATTGTTGTTTGAAGAGGGACTGACCTAAATCGAAATGGCAGATTTTAATTATTAACCAATTGTGAAATGACAATTGAAATCTGAGGGCTTCAACAACTACCGAGTAAGATGAAGAAGCTAACGGACTGCGTGACTTCCTGCCATACTTTTACCGAAATAGAGATTTTAAAAAAAATAATATTTACTAATGTGACCCCCACCACCCCTGGCCAACTTTTCGCCAAGGAAACAGTAGAGTCAGCAAAAACCTTTCCATAGGGGTGACTCCATCTTTCAGCCCACCTAACAAACAATGGCATGGGCTTTGAAGTGCAGATACCAAGCAGTGCCAGGCAAATGGAGAAGATTACTGGAACTTTAGCTATTGCTATTTGAAAGAAAGTTCAATTCCTTGACTGCCCCTTCTACCAGAGAGGAATTTCTGATTCCACTTTTGTTTAATGAACCTTTGATTCAAGCACAGTTCTTTCAATATGTTATGTAGTCATCATGCAAAGGGAGATTTCAAATATAATTTTATATCTAAAATTTCCATCTCACAAAAATAGGCTGAGATGAGGGAAGCTATTATCCATCTAGTTCATGCTTCCCAAAAAATCCACAATTTCCATTCCAGTTGTCTAACCCCTGCCACTCAAACAACTACAGAGACTTTGCTTCCACTATTATTTCTTACAATTAAATGTCAAAGATACTAGATATAAATATCTTGACCAAGGGTTTAAACTGACTTAAAAGAAAATTTGATGCAGTCCAAAATGATTAGTATTATGGAGACATTATATATTGCGACAGCCTATTTCATATTCAGAGCAATTCACAGTGCCTTGAGGTTCTAGGTGACTTATTCAATTACCCAGACTTTATCAGCACAAGCTTTTAATCCAGTCTGAGTAGCCCGAAAAGTGCCTATTTTTAGGTTTTTCTTTGCAGCTAATCTCCCTTGAATAAGAAATCCAAATGATGGCTAAAGACACAATGAATTTGTTGAATAGTGAATAACTTATTCTAAAACTTATTTTATTATCCAAGCTTTGACACATTTTATTAAGTGAATTAGCAAAACGTTCAATCAAATTTTATTCTATATTGGACACATACAAGATTACATTCACCATTCTTCCTACATTCAAAACGGTTGCAGTCAAATCCATTAGTTGTTTATTTCTTCATCAATTTTAAAACTAAGTTGCTTGATGTGGACTTTATCTTTCTTACTACAGAAACAAGGCCAAAATGTTCTAAAGTAAACTATTTTTATTCTCTTTCATTGACACAGCCCTTCATTCCTGCCATAAACTTCTATTGGCTTAAGGATATATTTTTGAAAAGTCTTTTTATTTGCAATTTTTCACACTGGGATCTGCAAGATGTGAAGTACTGGACTGCACAAAGAACATTTTAGTCATACAGACCCTGTGGCTAATTCTAAGTCAGAATGGCAAGAGGAAAGAGAGGCTTCAGGACTGTCCAGTGCAAAGGCTTTGCCATTTTGAATACCAGTCCTCATTTGATTTTCACTGCAAGGCTCCAAGCAATATCTCAGAATCTGGCTAGCATGGCTGTGGAGCATAGGGAGTGTTCAGGCAAATCCTGAACACAATAAATATGGGAAAACATTGTTTCTTTATTCACTATGAATTGTGGTCAAGAACAGCAGTTATTGCATGTCCCAAATTACTCTTGATAAGGTGGTGGTGAACCAACAACTTGAACTATTTCATTTTTTTTCGTGAAGATAGGGAGTAGTTGGGTATGATATAGACCTGGCAATGATGAAGGAATGTGTTGTATAGAAAGCTGTGGAGGTGATGCTACAACACAAATCACACCAATAATTTGAAAAGCACCAAACATGGGAGCATGCTATGAAATATTAAGATCCTCAATCCCTTTGCTTACCCTTGAGGCTCACTAAATGGTTGTCACAAGGCATTGGGTGCCACTGAGTTGGCCTTGCAGGAGGACAAACATTTCTTTTGCATGCTGATCCAGTGTAGAGAGTACAAAGGTCATCAAGCGAACCTGGAGCCAAAGCTTGCTCCAGAGGATGAGTGGGAAGCGGAAGCAGTGTAGGTGGGAGGTGTGCTGAGAAAGGGGATTTGGAGTAATGGTTGTGGCTCAGGGGGAATTGGGACCAGTGTGTGCTGACAGCAATAGGGGATGCGAGGTGAGGGGTAGCCTGCAATCACTAGTATGGTGATTGAATGGCAAGGATGGGGTTTGGGCTGATCAGTGGGTGGGGGAGAGGGTGGGGGTGCACAAGTCTTATGATGGATGAGGATTATTGGGGCTTGGGGTACGAGGGCTGCTAGTGGCTGGGTGCCTGACGGAGAGCACTAGTGAATAACCTCTTGGAGGTCTGTCTGAATCAGGTCCCCCAATACCAGACTGTGATCTGCTCAAGGGACCTTTCGGTGTTAAAAAAGCAAGCATCGCTGGAGATGCGAAAGCCTGCTTCTACAGCAGTGGCCTAAAGACCATTCAGGACACTCCAGTACAATTGAAAGTCCCAGACTAGTGCTGGATGTGTGTTGCATGTGGTTACGCATGTCTGGGTTTCTTTGTATAACAATAGGCACATGGGAGAACACAGGGTGACAATCGCCAACTTTGTGAACCACATTGTAAATCCTCTATTTCACTTTGCAATTTATTTTTCACAGAAATTGTCCATGCTGTTGATTTCTAAGTGACAAACTCACGTCATCATTGAAATATTGATTAATTTAAAATGAACAGCTAACTCCTGCATTAAAATAGTGAAAGGTAATATCAGGGGATTTTCCAAGTGTACATCTGCTAATGTCAGGCTTGTCATCCTCAGGAGTGCCTTATGATAAATATCCACAAAATGAGTTAAGGTCTAAGAAGCATTTTAATGACAGCCTTAGTACTGTTGAGTTCAAACATTTGCATCACATGCTATAGGTGTGGAGTTAAACAACTAACAACCATTTAACCTAACAATTAATATAACAAAGCCAGGGTAATGTGATGACTGTGGTGTATTATTTTGTTCATGTTTTCATTGGCATTGTCCAGATATTGTAACATGCTTTCTCTGTGAGAAAAATGGGTATGCATCATGTTAACTTCCACTGGTGCATCCTTGGCAGAAGAGGGTTTCTGTGGGGAACAATAAATTCCACTTTTGATTTTAACAGACGTTACAGTGGCAAGGTTAGCAGAAGGAAAACTGCACTTCCTTTAATATATCAATGGATTCTGAATATTTTTATGAACACATTATTCAATCCATGTTGTTTATACTTCAATATTATCAATTTTACATTGTGTTTAGAATTGCCTTTACTAATTAGCAGTTTAGTGTACTCTACTACCTTCAATGCAGGGCTGAAAAATAAAAGAAAAAATTGCTATTTTTGCAGCAAAGTTGGAATGATTATGTGTAGAATTAAACTCCAATTGTCTCCCTGGTTAGTACGAACATTGAAATTGTTATGGGGGCTTAATTTCAAACCGAACAAATCCTTGTGTTAAAAAGGACATTCACTGTAAGATTCTGCCCCATGCATACCACTGTTGCTATGATTTATTAGTTTGGGCTTGCAAGAGGCAAGGGGCACAACATTAATTCAAAATGCCATTGATTTATAAAGCCAGGGGAGACAACCTTGTCTTCACCATACCAAAAAAAACAGTGCTTGCTCATTCTTCAAGGACAGGGGCCTGCCTTTTCCCAAATCCTTAACAATAGATTGAGCTTGACTGAGAAAAGCTTAAAATAAATTTAGATATCAGTCCTTTGTTGACCTCAGGCCAGTCACTAAGCACCAAGAAGCCTACAGAAGGTTAGTGGATTTCATTAGTCTGTTTGGGCAGGGTATTTATTCAGTACAGGTGCACTGATTCTCCTTAGGACCAATCCTATGCTAGTGGGGCTGATTTGCTTACATTTGTCAATTTAGACTGTCAGTTAATTTCTCTGGTTATTGATCTTAAATAATCTCATTCATACCTGATGTTTGTCCTTTCTGCTGATGTTTGTGCAGTAACTGATATTAAGCACTAGAATTCACAAAACTCATGAACATTTCAATAATTCTTTGTATTTTTATAAGTGAGCATTTCTACCCTTATGACCAATTGCTTGTTTGTTGCTAAGAACACTGGTTTAGCATTTAGTTTCCTTGACAAATGGAAATCTTGTATTTTTTTCCGGTGACCTTCATAGAAAAAGCAAAAACCTTAGATTTGCATGCTATTCTGTTATCTTCATTTTCGCAATTAATATTCAGACTTGATGAATGCATGGTATCGAGGCATCTTATTTCTCTAGAGCAACATCATTTTGTTAATGAAAAAATAAGTGATGAGCTAATTGCATACACTATTTGTGCAACATTCTGACTCCAATCGTAGACCAACTGCAGTTAATGTATTTTGAATAGCATAATAAATAGCCCTGAATTACTTATAACCAACACCAGACAAAAGTGTTGCTTTTTTCAAAACAGAACAAACATTAAAGCAGATGACTTTAAAGTACATTGGAGGCTAAATGCAAAATTTCCTGATAAGTGGCATGAACATATTACCTTTTCAATGGAATACGTGGCACGTTTCTTTTTGTAAATGTGTAGCATCCAAAGAGCATGAATCATGCTGTTCATTGGCTGAAATTTGTTGAGTCCAACTTGCATGAATCATGCTGTTTGTTGGCTGAAATTTGTTGAGTCCAACTTGTACGAATCATGCTGTTCATTGGCTGGGCACTTTGGTGCAGTTCCCTTCTCTCGCAGGAAAGCTGGTGCACAACTGGACACAGCAGCAAGTAGAGTGGGGAAGGCACACTGACATGTCCTAATCGCTCTGGAGAAGACAGTGCAGATGAGTGCTGGAACACATAATATGAGGGACAGTAACCAAAACAGGGTAGACGTTGAGATGTTTCTACTTGTGGGAGAATCTCAAATAAGGGGACATAATTGCAAGATTAGATCTGGCCATTTAAAACTAGGAACTACTCACAGAAAGTGAGAGGTTGATGGAGGCTAGAATACTGGGGGTATTTAAAGAGTAAGGAGATAAGTTGTTGAATGATCAGTGAATTGAGGGCTGTGGTGAACTGGCGCAGAAGAGGAGATAAGGCTTGGGGCAGATTTGCCTTGAGGATGTTGAATGGCAGGGTAGATGAGGGACCAAATGACCTAAAGCCACTCCTTTTTTCTTATGAAGCCACCCTCAAATCTCATCCTCAATCTCACATCCAAACTCACCCACAATCCAGACACCTTCAGATTTATGAGTTACAACAGGTGAAGTATGCACCTCTTACTTACTTGCCCTTCACCTCACCCTTGTTCCTTTCTCATTTCAATGCAGTGGAGGGACAGCAAGAGGAGTAACCTCGAAATCACGCAGTCATTCAACTTCACACTCACAACCACCAGCTTATATACAGTGCGTGCCATTTAGAGAACAGCAAGAGGTGGGATTTGCATGTGTTGAGCCAGGGTTGTGAGAAGTGGAAGACAGAACACCAGATTGCTGGAGGATGCGTTTAGATAGTTCTGTTATAAGGAATCAGATGAGGGCTTTGTTTGGACAGACTACAGAAGAAGGCAGATGGATATGTGCAATGAAACACTTGGTTCATTGTCTGCCAGGAATGTTGTGTTCAATGAGCAAAGAAATATTGCACCAACGAAGCACTGGGGTTTTGCACGCTTTCCTTTGTGGAACCAGTAGCCAATCCATGCACACACTTCTGGACACAGCCACGATGTGGTGCTTGATGCACAATGTTCTTCCCATCACAAGGAGGTGCGATAAATCCGCATGCTGCCATGGACCCTCAGACTGCTTCCACCATTGCTGTAACTTGCAGCATGCAATGGGTATTGTAAGGCCTTGGACCAGTCCAGCGATCTAACCTCCGACAGGTTACCAGAATTACAGAGGCATTGCCCCAGGGGATTTGCAGTAGTTTTGTGAAGCACAAATCTGCTGCCTGCTCTCTGACAGTGTTTATACTCATAGTCTGAAGCGTCCTTGCTGTTACCTGTCAGCCAGCTGGCCTGGACTAACTGCTGTGCGTGTCACAATAGTGTGATCTGTGGCCAGGCTTTCTCAGTACAGAATAGTTTGAAGTCATCCTCTAAAGCCAGTTACCGTCTTCCCCACTGAAAGTCAGTCACTTTCCACCAGCAGTGTTCAGCCACTGGGGTAGGAGTGTGAAGAGAACTGGGACAGGCAAATGTGAACCAAATGACAGGCTGTTAAGGACTATGTGAGGGTGATCACTAGTTTGTTGCATTTTAAATATAGAAACATAGAAACATAGAAAACCTACAGCACAATTCAGGCCCTTCGACCCACAAAGCTGTGCCAAACATGTCCCTACCCTAGAAATTACTAGGCTTACCCATAACCCTTTATTTTATTCAGCTCTATGTACCTATCTAACAGTCTCTTGAAAGACCCTATCGTATCCGCCTCCACCACCGTTTCCGGCAGCCCATTCCACGCAATCACCGCTCTCTGAGTAAAAAACTTACCCCTGACATCTCCTCTATATCTACACCCCAGCACCTTAAACCTATGTCCTCTTGTGGCCACCATTTCAGCCCTGGGGAAAAGCCTCTGACTATCTACCCGATCAATACCTCTCATCATCTTATACACCTCAATCAGGTCCCCCCTCATCCTCCGTCTCTCCAAGGAGAAAAGGCCGAGTTCCCTCAGCCTGCTTTCATAAGGCATACTCCGCATTCCAGGCAGCATCCTTGTAAAACTCCTCTGTACCCTCTCTATGGCTTCCACATCTTTCCTGTAGTGAGGCGACCAGAACTGAGCACAGTACTCCAAGTGGGGTCTGACCAGGGACCTATATAGCTGCAACAATACCTCTTGACTCCTAAATTCAATTCCCCGATTGATGAAGGACATTACACCATATGCCTTCTTAACCACAGAGTCAACCTGTGCAGCCGCTTTGAGCGTCCTATGGACTCGGACCCCAAGATCCCTCTGATCCTCCACACTGCCAAGAGTCCTACCATTAATACTATATTCCACCAACATATTTGACCTGCCAAAATGAACCACTTCACACTTATCTGGGTTGAACTGCATCTGCCTCTTCTCAGCCCAACTTTGCATTCTATCTATGTCCCTCTGTAACCTCTGACAGCCCTCCAAGCTATGCACAAACCCCCAACCTTCGTGTCTTCCGCAAACCTACTAACCCACCCCTCCACTTCTTCATCCAGGTCGTTTATAAAAATCACAAAGAGTAAGGGTCCCAGTACAGACCCCTGAGGTACACCACTGGTCACCGACCTCCACTCAGAATACAACCCTTCAACAACCATTTCTGTGGGCCAGCCAGTTCTGGATCCACACTGCAATGTCCCCTTGGATCCCATGTCTCCTCACCTTCTCCATAAGCCTTGCATGGGGTACCTTATCAAACGCCTTGCTGAAATCCATATACACTACATCTACTGCTCTCCCTTCATTGATGTGTTCAGTCACATCCTCAAAAAATTCAATCAGGCTCGTAAGGCAGGACCTGCCCTTGACAAAGCCATGCTGACTATTCCTAATCATATTATACTTCTCCAAATGTTCATAAATCCTGCCTCTCAGGATCTTCTCCATCAGCTTACCAACCACTGAGGTAAGACTCACCGGTCTATAATTCCCTGGGCTATCCCTGCTCCCCTTCTTGAATAAGGGAACAACATCTGCAACCCTCCAATCTTCCGGAACCTCTCCCGTCTCCATCGACGACACAAAGATCATCGTCAGAGGCTCCGCAATCTCCTTCCTTGCCTCCCACAGCAACCTGGGGTACATCTCATCCAGTCCTGCCGACTTATCTAACTTGATGCTTTCCAAAAGTTTCAGCACCACCTCTTTTCTAATATCTACATGCTCAATCTTTTCAGGCCACTGCATGTCATGATTTTATTTCTAAATTTGTCTGAAATACTTATTTTGTTGTGGCATTTATGTCTGTGTCATGCTTAGCTGAGGCTGTGATGGTCAACAGCACAGGGAAGGTGAGATGTGGAATCATTGGTGAATAGGGACATTGAGCTACCAGTATCTGGAACCACAAATCATATTTTTGACAGCCAGGGTGAAAAAGGATTCTAGTTGGCCTCCAAACTCCCACTTTCTCCACATCTCCTCTTCCTCCTCAACATCCTGCTCCAAAGCTGCTGGCAAAGGCGATGCCCTCTGGGTGACAATGTTGTGTGGCATGCAGCTAACAACACTAATCTTAACCCCCTATGCTACCGGATAGTACATGGGTTTCTCCAAAGTAGTCCAGGTAGTGAAAAGACTTCTTCATATCGCAGTAAGTCTTTTATTATATCTGCACTGTCCATGAATGCCTGTATTACACAAGAATATAAGAAGAATGGGCAGATGTAGGGCATTCTATTCCTTGTGCCTTCTTAGACATTCAGTATGATCATGGCTGATCTTTTACCTCAATGCCACTTTTCAGCACTTATCATATATCCCCTGATTCCCTTAATATATAAAAATCTATTGATTTCTGTATTGAATATACTCAGCAACAACCCCCTGGGGTAGCAGATGCCAAACACAGACAAAAATGAAAGCATCATGATCACAGTTCATGATGCACAGTTCATGCGGCAGGCACGGTAGTGTAGCGGTTAGTGTAACACTATTACAGCACCAGCGACCCGGGTTCAATTCCAGCCACTGTCTGTAAGGAGTTTGTATGTTCTCCCCATGACTGCGTGGGTTTCCTCCTGGTGCTCCGGTTTCCTCCCACATTCCAAAGACATAAAGGTGAGGAAGTTGTGGGCATGCTATTTTGGTTCCGGAAGTGTGGCGACATTTGCGGGCTGCCCCCCAGAACACTCGATGCAAAAAATGCATTTCACTGTGTGTTTCGATGTACATGTGACTAATAAAGAAATCTTATCTTATCTTACAGTTGAGGTACTGGGCCCTGAACTGCATAATTTGCTGGTTAGCAGACATTTGTCCTGCTACTGAATATATGTTCAGCAAGTCTTGTTTTAAACAGAATGTTAGCAAGGATACGGAGCTCTGAAGTGGCAGTGCTAGGCTCAACACTGTTAGCAAAATGAAGTCCAGCACAACATGTGAAATAAATGTGCATGTATGCTGCAGACACCAGTATGGACCTTTGAGGGTTTTCAGTGTGGCCAAGGAATGGGCATGACTGCAGCAAATGTCAGTCTTTTTTTGTCTTATTTAAAAACTGAACCAAGTTTTGCATTTTAAATTCTTTGGAGACAATATTAAATCATGAATTAGTTCCTTGTGGATCCATTTTGTTTTAAGAGTATGCAATGTGACTGAGATTCTTGTTCGAACACTATTTCAGTCTGCTGGTTGAATAATCTGCATCCCAGGTAGTGAATCTAAAGCGCTTTGTATTCCCATTGGTCTCCCATCGATGTACTGACCATGCCTGAGTCTGCTGAGTTAGGCACTCATGTGGACTGCAATGAGAACACAGACCCATTGCTTCCCCCTGGATCCCCACACTGATGCTTACTGAATACAATAGGGCCGAGGTGACTCAAAAGTCAAGAATGTCTGCATTAGCCTCTAAATGCATCTCCCAGTAGCAATAAAGGCACTGAACATACAAAAAGAAAAAAAATGAATATATTACCAGGTTCTAGTGTTGCATTTGTGCTATAAATACATTGGTAGTGTAGTACCTTTGGATGAAGAAAATATTGATTCTGATCTTGCATTCATACCAGCTTATGAATTTGTCACTTGTGCATTATTGCTCAGATCACCACATGGATATTTTCTGCATCTATGATCCTTTAACTGATATGTTTGCATTAGACGGAGCTAATACTTTTAAATATGTTGCAAATATCTATTCCTTAATCTAGTGTGTTTTGTTTCATTACTAAATTGTTTTGCTAAACCTCACAACCTTTCTTCAATGACATTAAAAGTTAATAAGCTCATTTAATAATGATACCAAGGTTTGAGGACATAGCTGTATGAAAAATAATAATAAACTCACTCAAGGGAATCTAATATGTTAAATATTCTTTTAAAGCAATCATCCTGTAATTGTGTCTTATTATTGGTTTACATGTGATCTTTACTGCACTGCCTGTGCTCTAGATTATGCTTTTTGAGTCTGATATTTTAACAGTAGCTATTAATGTAAAGAATGAGTGGTAAACTATGCATTGCATTATACTCTGGTGGAATTCAGTTCATGTAAATCACTGATGCTGTTTGGTGACACCAAATTCTCATTCTGTTTCTGTTTTTTTTATAATGTTAATTACAACATTTAACACTGTGTGGAAACATAAATGTGAAATGAAGCTAATAAATTATGTAGAATGAATTGGATAATACCAAATATATAACTATACCCAGTACCATAAAATGCATAAAGCGAAGCATGTCGGAAGAAAATATCTGAAGTTCAGCAATGCAAGGCACATGTCATTTTCATTTAGTGTGCTATATGTAAAACATTTGCCACTTACTTTTGTTTACAAAGCAGGTTTAAGTAACAAATCATGCTTCATTAATACACATCGCAAACATGCTAACAGACGTACAACTCTGAAGCGCTAAATATATCACAAATTAATACTTAAAAATTCACAAAGCATGTGGAGAAGAAGTGACTCAAGTATAGTAAAATTAGAAAAATAGGCAGAAATTGTAGAAAAAAATATGGAGTTGCAAAATAAAAATACTATCAGATTTTTCGAAGCATTATTAAATGAAATTCTGATGTGTCACATAAACTTTAAATTCTGCTGTGGAAAGAATGGTGGAAATATGTATTAAAATAGTCAACTGTAGAATGTTAAAGCAATACTGGAATTAAAGTACTGCTTGATTGTTCTCTTCTTATAGTAGTAACCACATTTCAGGGATTTATCACATATAAATATGTATGTGGAAACTATGAACTGTTAAGTCATAATCTCATGATATTACAACATAATCACATAATATTGAAAGAGAGATACAGTGATGACAATATTTACTCAATCATTTATTCTACCTGCAAGTCAGCACTCTGACCAAATAGATTCAGGCCACTTGCCTGAGGTCAACTGGGAACCTATTGTGTTCTTATGTGGGGCACCACAAGCATGTCAGCACTTTTCTATTATTCTCTCATAGAACAAACTTCCAAATATATAACCTGTTTATTTCCTTCCATGACTTATATACATTAGCAGAGTTTTTCCCAATCTATTACAATGAAATAATTTGTTGGTATAACACAATTTAGTCCACCATTATATTATATATTCGAATAAAATTGGCCTTGTATCTAAGATCCAATGAAGTGTACAAGCCCAGTACACTGTGTAGCTGGGTAGTGGTTGCAACTATCTTAGTCAGAGGTGCCAAGTAAATGATACACATTTGTTACCTTGTGAGGTACATTTCTGGAAATACCCAACAATGTAGAAAAGTACACAGGTACATCTTGGTACACAAGCAGGATGAACCCAACCCAACCAAATACTGTAGTATAAGCCTAAATCAAAAACAAGAATATCATTGACTGTGCAATCCAGAGGTATGTAACAATAACCTGCTCAGCAAGATTTGAGTCTGGATTCTGCAAGGACCTGACACACAAGAGATTCTGCAGATGCTGGAATCTGGAGCAACACACACAAAATGCTGGAGGAACTCAGCAGGTCAGGCAGCATCTATGGAGGGAAATAAACAGTCGAGACCTTTCATTAAGTCCTGATGAAGGGTCTCGACCTGGAAGGTCGACTGTTTATCTCCCTCCACAGATGCTGCCTGACCTTCTGAATTACTCCAGCATTTTGTGTGTGATTCTGCAAGGAACTTTCAGTTTTAGATCGCACAGCAGTCATGGCCAAACATGGACAAAACCGCCAAAAGCCTGAAGCAAGGGTGAGAGCAAAAACAAAGACATCAAAGTGGCATCTGAGAGATTTGAGATTCAAGGAATCCTGGTAAAATTTGGCTGTGGGAATTAGGGGAAAGAACCCACTTAACACAAAGCCAAACTTAACTCAAAGCAAGAGGGCTGTGGTTGGCTGTGGTGAACATCCAAATTAGAGTCTAATGACAACAAATGTAGGGATATCTCAGGAAAATCAGCCTTCTTTTGATTCCACATAAATACAAGTTTATTTGAAAAGTTAACAGAGCTTTTGGTCAGTGTAATTCAGTGATTCTACAAACTGCTCTTCTCAGCTAAGTACCTTTCATAAACTTATCTTTTTGGTGGTGATCGCTTATGTTCTTTCATCATTTGGTCAAATGCATATCACAATTTCCTGAACGTAGTTCTATTTGGATAGGCCTAAGGACAGTTTTCCTGCAAATCCACAGGCTTCTATCTTTGGGCACATTTCATTGTGGAAAGTGAAGCAAAACCAAGAAATTGCAACATTTAATAAAGTGAAATTCCCTTATCTACTAATGAAGCAGATGCATCAATCTATTTAAAATAGTTAAAGACCCCTTTAAAATAACTGATGAAGAAATATGATGCTACCTACTTATGTGATCATATGATACTATTGCACAGCATAACCTGCAGCCTAACAGAACATTAAAATTAAGAAACTAAACTGCTCAAATATCTCATTTATGTTCGGCATTCTTTCATTTCTCACTAGTCATTAGTCAGAAAGTTCTGAAATAAAAAGGTTGCTAAGTTTAGACCTTTTAAATAATGTAGTTAAATGTAATTTTCTCCTATTTTTAAAAGCTATACATTTGAGAAGTGCATAGAATCTTATTGGATTTTGAAAAGCATTAAGATCATTCTATGTCATGAGAAGCATAAGTCTTTCTAATAAGGAATGACAAATTATGCTATGTATTTTCCTCTGTATTCAGAAATTCTATTGGCCTCCACATAAACAATAATACTGTCAGTGAATAAGATTAAAGTGTCTTTGCACAAAGTGTTCATTTATTTTCATTAAAAAGTTCTCAAAGCTTGCAACAAATGGACATAACAGGAAAATCAAAAAGCATGCCCTTTTCTATTTAGTCCGATATATTAAATGATCCAGTTTCAAAAGAAAACGACTCTTATTACGGCTACATTAGAACAGATAATTGACTGAAATATAGTCTGTGCTGGTAAAGAAAAATCAAGTTCTAATGGAAATCTGAACAAAGTACATTATTGTATAAATGGTCAATGACTTACCGTAAAATTGGAAGATTTTCTGAAATACCTGTCAGAAAATCTGAAATTATTACCTTTGTGGTGTTCTTAACTCTGAAGTTCTTTTTTTCAATTAGTTCATGTAGGGAACGATCAAAAAATGCTTCGAAGTGATTTCAATGAAAAAAGTAGGTGCAACAAAATATCAAAGAATAGGAAGCAATTTTCATTAACTTTTCTTTATATGATTATCTTAAAATCATCTTTAAATCTTTTTAGTAAACCACTTCCTTTTGAGATGGCTAATGATGAATAGTGAAATTTGAATTTATGATCAGGCTTCTTCCATCTCAGGACAGAATTTAATGCACATAAATGCAAAGGATTTGCACAAATGTTAAGAAAAAAATAACTAGCACATGTCATGTGTTAATAAAGATGCAATATATAGCAATAAATTGAAAAAAAAAATTGAGTCCATGGGGAAGAGATTAGTACTTTGAGATTGGCACCAAAAATATGAGCAGATATCAACCAGAAATTCAACAAAAATCAAATTCAGCAAAATAAAATATAAATAAGTAAACCAAAATGGCATCGGATACTCAGATGCATTTAGGACTGGCAACTAAGAATGACTTAGCTCCCTTAATGTCTCTGCTAAATATGTTCTACCAGTACTGAGCAACAATCATCAAACCCAATGATGTGATGAGGGTATGATGAAAGACTGAGAGAATTTGAACTTTCATTTGCAGGCGGAGATACCTGAGATGTAACCTTATGTAAATATTCAAAACTGTAAATGTTTGGCAAAATATGAACCTGTAATTTTATTTTAAATTAAATTATAGGGTTAGGACAAGGGGTTGAATGTTCATGGTACTAAAGATAAGTTAGAGATGATATCAAGCAATGACTAACACAGAGTTGTAGAGATGAAATCCCTGGAATAATTCAGAAGATAATGTTATACAGTATATGATGGTGGCGAGGAGGCCTACAGGGTCAATCTGCTTGGATTATGTAATATCTATAGTCTTCTTCATCAGAATTGTGTGATTTTGAAATCCAAGTGACTCTTTCCTGATGTAATGAGGGTTAGAACAGTAGAATATATGTGGCACCAGAAGTAAATTTAAGTCTAACTAATCACACATGTGCAGAATCCAGCCAGAAAGTGGAATACTGACTGATTTTTTATAATACTTACATGTAGAAGTGTTTGACAACTTTTTCAAGGTGCTAGATGACTGCAAAGCCTGGAGAAAAGCTTTTACAGTAAAGAAATGTTTTTTGAATTTTAATCACATGTGCATCAGTAATAAGTAGCGACACAAGACTAATAGTGGACATTTACGTGAAGAGGTCATTCATTGCTCTCGTTTAAAGAGTGTCCATGCTGACCTCCATCAGTAGCATAATCAATTTTATGCCAATCATAATTTTTTTTGGACAACGGGCCAGGATTTCAGTCATGAATATTTCACTCAGCCTAAGACATTTGGTAAGAACTGGAGTAAAGATACTCCTGAAAGCATAGAGATGGTTTGGGCTGTTAAGTCTTCCCACGAAGAAGGTACTTTCTAAATATTTCCATGTTTCTCCAATTTTTGAGAGGTTCAATGCCCAACCCTACCTGGACTTCCACATAGGCCCCTGCATTGGTAAGGTAAGCCAGATGAAACTGGCCAAGCTCACAACATGTCACTTTAGTCCCAAGTCTGAGAATTCATTGAGTCATAGAGAAATACAGCATAGAAACAGGTCTCTCAGCCCACTAAGTCTGCACCAGCCATCAACATCCATTTTTTGCACTGACCTTACCCCAACCCATTTGATTTTCCCCACATTCCCAACAACTCTCTCCAAGATTCTATCACTCACCCACATATTAGGGCAATTTACAGTTGCTAATTGATAACCTGCATGTTTTTGGTCACAGGGGGAATGTACAGACTCCACACAGACAGCACCTGATATCAGGATTAAACCTGGGTAACTGATTATAAAGCTGCAGCTTTAATATCCTGGCAGGGATTTTCCCATCTTCTGCCCTCTACTCCACATCCCTCCATTGGTTGCTTGTAAGAGATTCTCCTCAATCTCCTCCCATAGGACTACCAACAAAGATAAGATCAGGTCAGATATCTTTATTAGTCACACGTACATCGAAACACAGTGAAATACATCTCTTGCGTAGAGTGTTCTGGGGGCAGCCCGTAAGTGTCACCACGCTTCTGGCGCCAACATGGCATCCCACAACTTTCTAACCCGTAAGTCTTTGGAATGTGGAAGGAAACCGGAGCACCCGGAGGAAACCCAGGCAGAAACGGGGAGAACGTACAAACTTCATGCTTCAGAACAGTGGCAAAAAGCAGAATGTTTGGATTTATAACCATTCCAGAGGACAGCGTTTCATCCTACGGGGGGAGTTTATTTGAGTGGTCATTCCAAAAGAGTCAACTATCATGGAATGAAAAACAACAAACTTGTATCAAAAAAAAATGTGAATAAACATATGATTTTATGCAAAACTAATACGAATGAAGAACTTTAGGGAGGAGATTTGAAAGCCTAAAGGCTAAAAATCAAGATGAAGAAAAGCAGGCCAGGTTTTGAAAGGATAATATAAAGAGAGGTGGAATAGTAGTGCGGTCCTTCTGTGATGCCAAGTTGCTAGAATAGAATCATTGAATTTTACAGCACAGATGGAGGCCATTTGGCACTTTGTATCCCTGCCAATTCTCAGATATTACACAGCTCAATTCTTCTTCACATAATGTAATATATTCCTTGTTTGATTTATTTATTTTCCTTATTTGACTATTTATTCATTTTCCTTTCAAGAACAATGATGGATTCTGTTTCTACCATTTTTCGCAGGAATGGATAATGTTTCCAAAATTCAGGACTGTCCATTTTTGGACATGTATGCAGTGTGAAGTAAATACCCTGTGCCAGAACAGTCAAGTCTGAAACACCATTGATTCTAGATCTCAGACTACATTGCAATAGTGTCAATATGACAACACAGTTGATGGTAGAATGATAGTTTGCCTGCTGCTCGTGTCAAACAGGTCTTTGGGTAAGCAAGTCCTGGACCTTTTACCATGTGATTGGAGGGTGGGATAACATGTTGCTGTGAGTCAGGTAAGTTTGCTTAAAGAATACATCTTCTCTGTCCTTACTCATAAAGAGGTTAGTGCAATTCCTCCCGATAAGTTTGCATCCTTACATGTAAGTGCAGCAAAAACTTCAGTCCTGATGAAGGGTCTCGACCCGAAACGTCGACTGTTTATTTCCCTCCATAGATGCTACCTGACCTGCTGAGTTCCTCCAGCATTTTGTGTGTATTGCTCCAGATTCCAGCATCTGCAGAATCTCTTGTGTCTCTGCATAAACTGGTGTTGTTATACCTCCATGTCCGGACAACTTCCTGCATAAGTTATTCTCTGAACTTTTCTGTTGATTTTGGCAATCGTGACCTTAAAATTAAAACAACAAATTATTGATTTAACTACCTGTTGAAATAGTTTTCTTTGCATTTTTACCTTATCCAAACCTCTTGAAATTTTGGACACCTGTCAGGTCTCCTTTTAAGCTTCTGTCAGGGAAGCTGCCCGAGTTCCATTGAAAAGCATTAGCTATCAGGTGACTAATAGATTGATCCACAGGGGGACCTTACTTTTCACTTCCTGCAGTCTAGTCACCATGAGCAGTCTACTCCACCCCCCCCTCCCCCCCCCCCAGAATGACCAAGGTAGTGTTGCCAAGAGACTGTTAGGAGCAGATGGGCCACAAGATGTTAATGCAACCTTGAAAGTACAAAAGGTTGGGGGGGGTGGTGGTTGTCTACAAGAAATGGGTCAGGTCCAGCCCATCTGACCTGTCATACATTTGTCAGATCAAGCATTTTTGTTCTCATACGTGTTAAATCTCACAATAACTTATGCAACCTTCAGAAGCCTGCTCCCAAGTGTCCTTCAGACTCACACAGAAAACAAATGACAACAGTATGAATCTAGGTTTTAAGCAACATTCAGCTCACAGTGGTCATCTTACTAATGAGGTATAGAGAATCTTTGTAGCAACACTGTTCCTTTAATCACAGCATTCAAATAAATGCAGTTAGGTCCATGATATTCAATCGGCTTAAATCTTGTGATTTTGCAGTCTGGCAAGCTTCAAACAAGTCTTTCTCTTAACAACCCGTCTAGTGGGAAGTTATGTAGTTCCAGCATCCCTCAAATCTTTTGATTTCACGGACAGCCAAATTTCAAACAATTTCAGTTGTTCTCTTAACAGCAGACTCGCCCTATTACAGAACAAAAACTGAGAATCATTTGATAGTTAACGGAGCAAGCGCAGGCGTTTTTTCTTTGCTTCTCGGTGTTAGGAGACCCACGCAACTGCTTGAGTTCTGAACAAGTGCTACTTTTGTTTTATTCATTTTTTGGGAAATGGGTGTTGCAGGCAAGGCCAGCATTAATTCCAATCTGCAGTTGCCTTTGAGGAGGTGGTAGTGGGCTTTGTTCATTAACCACTCTGAGCAGGCACGGTAGTGTAGCGGTTAGTATAATGCTATTACAGTGCCAGTGACCCAGGTTCAATTCTGGCCATTGTCTGTAAGGAGTTTATACATTCTCTCTGTGTCTGCGTGGGTTTCCTCCAGATGATCTGGTTTCTTCCCACCCACATTCCAAAGACGTAGGGGTTAGGAAGTTGTGGGCATGCTATGTTGGTGCTGGAGGTGTGGCGAAACTTGTGGGCTGTCGCCAGAACACTCTACGCAAAAAGATGCATTTCGCTGTGTGTTTCAATGTTCATGTGATTAATAAAGATATCTTATCTCTTACTTCTGGTAGGAGAGGTGACTCATTGAAAGTGGTTACACAGGTAGACAGGGTGGTTAAGAAGGCTTATGGAATGCTTGCATTTATTAATCAACGTATTGAGTATAGGAGTCAAGAAGTTATAATGCATCTCTGGTTAGGCCGCATTTAGGATATTGCATGCAATTCTGGTTACCTCGCTATAGGAAGGATGTCGAGGCTTTAGAGAGGGTGCAGAGGAGGTTTACTGGGATGCTGCCTGGATTAGAAGGCATGTGCTATCAGGAGAGGCTGGACAAACTTGGGCTTTTTTCTCTGGAGCGGTGGAGGCTGAGGGGTGATCTGTTGGAAGTGTATAAAATTATGAGGGGCATAGATAGGGTAGCCAAGAAATATCTTTTTCCCATTTTTGAGCGATCCATTACCAGAGGGCATGGATTTAAGGTGAGAGGAGGTAGGTTCAGAACAGATGTGAGGGGTACGTTTTTTACTGAGAGGGTGGTGGATGCCTGGAAGGCATTGCCTCATAGGGTGGTGGAGGCAAACTCATTGGGGGCTTTTAAAAAGTTCTTTACTGAGCACATGAATAAGAGGAAAATCGAGGGATATGGGCATTCTGTGGGCAGGAGGGAATAGCTATGTCGGCACAACATCGTGGGCTGAAGGGCCTGTTTTGTGCTGTACTGTTCTGTGTTCTATGTTCTAAAAGCAGATACAATAGCAAAGTTTAAGAAGCATTTAGACAGACACATGAACAGGCAGGGAATAGAAGGATACAGACCATGAACAGGCAGTTGGGACTAATTCGTTTGGAATCATGATCAGTGCAGACATGATGGGCTGAAGGACCTTTTCCTGTACTGCGCTATGATAAGAAGATAAGTAATCTTTAATGGTCACACGTACATCGAAACACATAGTGAAATGCATCTTTTGCGTAGAGTGTTCTAGGTGGCAGGTGGCAGCCCGCAAGTGTCGCCACGCTTCCGGCGTCAACACAGCATGCCCACGACTTACTAACCCGTACATCTTTGAAATGTGGGAGGAAACCGGAGCACCCAGAGGAAACCCACGCAGACAGACTTGGGGGGGGGCAGGGGGCGATGGTTGGAGAACGTACAAACTCCTTACAGACAGTGGCCGGAATTGAACCCAGGTCGCTGGCACTGTAATAGTGTTACACTAACCGCTACACTACTGTGCCTGCCCCAGTGTTCTCTTCTTAGGCAGTTCCTTGGAATTGAGGATGGCTGAATTTCACTCTTGCTTTGAGGGTTTTTAGGTGACCAATGAGGCCAATCTGGAAACTGCAGACTCTTCCATGAATGAGCAGGAGGTGTTTGATGGGATGGGCAGTGGGGTAGTTTGCGTATTGGAGTGTTCCCTCGGCTGCCTACGGAGGGCTCTTCATCTCCTAATGCATGGCCTCAGGTTTTCAGCAGCATCCACTGTGAGCTGTTGTGAGCCGGCAACCTGCAGGAATCAGGAGGGATATCCCACTTCTGGAGGAAGCTTTGAGGACATCCTCAAATCTCTTCATCTGTTCAACCTGGTGATCTCTTCTCATGACATAGCACAGAAATAAGGAGTCAGTTTCAGGAGTCTGATGTTAGGCACATGAAAGACATTGCCTGCACAATGTAACTTCTGGAGGAAGCTTTGAGGACATCCTCAAATCTCTTCATCTGTTCAACCTGGTGATCTCTTCTCATGACGTAGCACAGAAATAAGGTGTCAGTTTCAGGAGTCTGATGTTAGGCACATAAAAGACATTGCCTGCACAATGTAACTTCTGGAGGAAGCTTTGAGGACATCCTCAAATCTCTTCATCTGTTCAACCTGGTGATCTCTTCTCATGACATAGCACAGAAATAAGGTGTCAGTTTCAGGAGTCTGATGTTAGGCACATGAAAGACATTGCCTGCACCATGTAACTCCTGCTGTGGATGTTGGTCTGGTTGAGGAAACTGATGTTGGTTTGCTTATTTTTCCGGTGAATTTGGAGAATTTTGCAGAGGCAGCCTTGGTGTATCTTTCCAGATCCTTAGGATGCCTGCTGTAGGTAGTCTCAGAAGCACATGGGAGAGCAGGGGTCACTGCTGCCTGGTGGACCATGAGTTTTGTGCCAGGTCTGAGGTCTTGCTATTCCTTTACCCTTTACCTTTATTGACTGCTGTAGTACATGGATTGTAAATTCATAGAAATTTATATCACAAAAGAAAGCTATTTGATCGGCAGCGTCCATTCCCAGCTCTTGGTCCATGTCCTTGAAGGTATGTACCTTCATTGCTCATCCCAGTCCATTTTAAACGTGTGGACAGTTTCACCGTCTACCAGCTTTTCCAGAGTTCCAGCGACCCACAACCTGTTGAGTGAAATAACTTCTCCCAGCCCTCTCGTCCTTCTATCAAATTGTAACACACGTGGCATGAATTATTGGGTGTCTGCACCTCATTAAGAATTGTAGTGTGTGTTCATCTGCTCTCTATATTTCTAGAAAAGATTCAGTATAGAAATGGATAGAAATGAGTTGCTTGTCTGAAGAAGGCCATGTCATCAATGTTGTCTTTACTGAAAGCTATTCTTTTATTAAGGTTTCTTTGTAGTTAATTTGAATCACCAGCTATTCCTTTCTCTGAGAGAGAGAGAGAGAGAGAGAGAGAGAGAGAGCGAGAGCGAGAGAGAGAGAGAGAGAGAGAGAGAAAACAAATGGGCATGGACGGAGAGACAGTGAACTGCACGGTGCATGATGGAGTAAATAAAGATGTCTGAGCCATTGGTTTTCTAGACAAGTAACTCAAAGAATGAGCACAGAGGAGAAAAACTTTACATTGTATTTTGAACTAGTTATAGTGAAACATGAGAGTTAGGATGTTATTATGTTTCGTGGGTGACAAGGGCAGAGAGTTGTATCAAACTATAAAGCTATCAAATTAGATCCTGGAGAATACATTTGAAGTATTACAAGTTTGTTGTTACTCACCTAAAAATGAAAGAGTCAACTGTTAATGGTTGTTTTCTCACAACCATAGGCAGGGAGAAGTCTCAGACACTTTTACAGAGTTAAGAAAATCATTGCACTTGTGTGGATTCAAGGAACTGACCCAGAGATTGGAAAATAATCTCTACAAGCAGTGGACAATAAAATAGACATCAAAAGTCCATGGAGTGCATGAGCTGGGTCATAAATAGTGTCTTATTAGAGCACCAGTTGGTCACAATATTACTGGTGCCAAGCACTCATGCTAACAAGTGGAGGGTATTTTGTTACACTCCTGTCCTGTGCCTCAAAGGTGTTGAAAACTTCTTGGAGTTTCAGGAGGTGAGACACATACCACAGGATATCCAACCTCTGATCTGCTTGCAGCCATGCTATCAATGTAACTGGTTCACTTGAATTTTTGGAAATTGGTGACCTCAGTCCATTGATGATGGCAGTGCCCTGAAATGCCAATGTTAAATGGTTAGACTCCCTCTAGTTGGAGGTGATCATTGGCTGGCACTTCGATGGTGCACTTGCCACTTTTCAGCCCATCCTTGAATGTTGTCTCGTTCTTGGGCTGCATCATTCACTGAGAAGTTGTGAATGGAATTGTACATCGTGCAATCATCAGCATACATTCCCACTTCTGACCCAAGATGGAAGGGTCATTGATGGAGAAACAGAAGATGGTTGGGCCTAGAACATGGGCCTGAGCAACTTGTCATTTTGTCCTGGGTCCGGATGATTGAATCCAGCAGATGGAATTGAGAAAGGTGCACTATGACAAGCTCATGACATTTGTTTCAACACAGCTAATCACTTCAATTGTGCAACTCAGATGCACATGTTCTTCATAGAAGAGGGAAACCAGAAGTGCTAAAAGGTGCTAGAAGACAAAAGGGGACTGGTGCACTACTAAAAGATTGGCCACCCCTTAGGACTGGAGACACATTGAGGCAGTGAGATGAAACCCACATTAGGCTGAGGCCAAACATAGCAGATGATAGTGGTGACTCAATACACACCACACCCCAGCTCATGCAGGGTGGGCTTCCCATAGTGGTGGAACAAGCATAGGACCAGATCCACGAGGACAATCTGTCCAGCCAGTTATCTAGAAGATAAGTTAAGGTAAAGCAGTAGACAGTTATTTAATTATTATAGGAACAATGTAACATGTGGGGTTTATGTAATATTGGCTGTGTATCCATGTTAGAACTGCAGCTTGTGACAAACTACTTTTTGTACATTGCTATGTATGTTTTAGTGAATAATTGGGAAGAACTAATTTGGCTGTCTGGAAGTAAATCAAATGCTTTTTAAATTAAGTGTTGTTAATTTGAATCACAAACTCTTTTCCCATATTTTAAAGAGAGAAATACTGGGACAGAAATAACTTTATGCCATTTAAATAGCATAATCTATCCTATGGGATGCTGGTCCTGAATAAGTCTCAATTTTTTAAGCTACAATTATTCCTCCACTATTCCTTTATTCCAAAGAAAACAACTCCAAACTAAAAACTCCGAATATAATTGCTTCTCCAGCTCTGGCAATACTTTCATAATCCTCCTCCGTACCATCAATAGTGCTGTCACATCCTTCCCGTAGAGTGGTGTCAGAAGTCATACACAATACTAACTATGGCCTAACTTATGTAATAAGGTTCTATCATGACCTCCTTACTCTTGTACCTGGCCAATAAAGGCAAGTATGCTGTTTGCCTTCTTAACCAAGTTATCTACTTGTCAAGTGACTTGAGATTTATGCATTTGCAATCCAAGATCCCTCCGTTTTCTGCATTTTAATATCCTGTCCTTCATGTATTAGAGATGCTCTTCCACTCTATTTGGAAGGGAAGTCCAGAATTCTTAGTCCATCAGGAATGGAACATTAACACAAGTCTAAGTCAGGATAAGTGACTTGAAGATGATGATGCTCCTTTCATCCTTCCAGATGAAGGAGCCATCGGTTTGGAAGATGATTTTGAAGAAAAGTTGAAGACCAGTGGCAGAGCATCCTGTAAGTAGCCACTGTCTGCCAGTGGTGGAGGAAGTCGATATTTACATTAGTAGATAAGCTACTATTTCCATTGACAGTTTAAGTCCTGTGGTATTACTACAGCACAGTTTTATTTGTGGATTTTGGGAGACGTGTGTCTATAAGTTAGCTGCCTCAATTTATATTAGAAAGCCTGCTTTCCGTTTCTGGGTGGCAGGATCGCAAATTCAAGGAGATACACAGCATTCCAAGCTAAAATATTGTAAGTAAGAGGGACTTTTGATTTCAAACATGGTACTAGCCACTCCTGTTAAAAAGAAATAGCAGCTTTAAGGTACAAGCCTTATGGCAATGAATTGGGGAATCGTTGTCAAATAATTTTGCACAGTGCTGTTTTTATTTTTGGCTTCATAATATTGATATTGAAAGCCCCTAATGTGATACAATGGCGTGGCACATAAACTGCTGAACATTGGTGAAATGAGGAAGGAGAGGAGGAGGAAAAGGAAGGAGGAAGAAGAAGAGCAACGAGGAAGAAGAAGAGGAAGAAGGAGAGGAGGAAGAAGAGGAAGGAGGAAGAAGAGGAAGAAGAAGAGAAGGAAGAAGAGGAAAGAGGAAGGAGGAAGAAGAGGAAGAAGAAGAGAAGGAAGAAGAGGAAGGAAGAAGAAGGAGGAAGAATGAGAGGAAGAAGGAGAGGAGGAAGAAGAGGAAGGAGGAAGAAGAGGAAGAAGAAGAGGAGGAAGAAGAGGAAGAAGAAGAGGAGGAAGAAGAGGAAGAAGAAGAGAAGGAAGAAGAGGAAGGAGGAAGAAGGAGGAAGAAGAGGAAGAAGAAGAGGAAGAAGGAAGAAGAAGAGGAAGAAGAGGAAGGAGGAAGAAGAGGAAGAAGAAGAGGAGGAAGAAGAGGAAGAAGGAAGAAGAAGAGGAAGAAGGAGAGGAAGAAGGAGAGGAAGAAGGAGAGGAGGAAGAAGTGGAAGGAGGAAGGAGGAAGAAGAAGAGGAGGAAGAAGAGGAAGAAGAGGAGGAAGAAGAGGAAGGAGGAAGAAGAAGAGGAAGAAGAAGAGGAGGAAGAAGAGGAAGAAGAAGAGGAGGAAGAAGAGGAAGAAGAAGAGGAGGAAGAAGAGGAAGGAGGAAGAAGAAGAAAGAGAGGAGGAAGAAGATGAAGAAGGAAGAAGAGGAAGAAGGAAAGGAGGAAGAAGAGGAAGGAGGAAGAAGAAGAGGAGGAAGAAACGGAAGAAGGAAGAAGAAGAGGAAGACGGAGAGGAGGAAGAAGAGGAAGGAGGAAGAAGAAGAGGAGGAAGGGCCCATGCCTAAGCTCTGCTATGCGCTCCCTAACTCGCTTTGATTCTCCAGTTCCCTGCCAGGTATGATGAGCATCCTGAAACATAACTCTCTGAATGGCCTTTTAATTATACCTCCTCTAGCGTGCTGACTCTTTTTCTTTGTCCAGTATGCTTCTGTGGTGCACACTGAGATATTTGCAGTTTCAGTCTTTACATAAATGCAAATTGTTGTTGTGATGTTGCTGCTTTGACCAAAGATCCTTAAAACCATTTATGACTCAAATAATTTTGCAGTGTGCTCAATATGATTTTTGCTTCATGCTATTAGAATCAAAAGCTCTGGATAAAACCCTATCTCTGCCAATTTTTGTTTCCTCTGTGTTGGAGTTAAACTGGACCTGCACATCTCACCATCACTTAAGAATGACAAAAACAATAATGGTGCAGTTTCAACAGCAGCAGCCCCTTCACCAATTCCCCGGTGGTATCCCAGCTTACCTTTCCTCTGATCCTGACCATCACAGACCGTGCCTGGCCACAAAGCAAAACAACAACACACTACAAAATTAGCATTGTAAGCCAAAGTTATATTTGAAAACATGCTATATTCCACACAACACGCAAGAAAGTAGCTTTGTAATCTTCCTTAGTACATTTTTTTCTATGCGCCTTTGCCTGACCTGGAGCTCTTATGCTGAAGTAGCTCCACGCCTGCATAATTGCTTGTGGAAGCCTGGTGACTTTCAGCTGAAAAGTCTGCAAGTGGGCCTTGAACTCATACATCCTTTGGATGACAAATCTGGGCGAGATGTAAGAGGTTGGTCACCAAGCCTATTGGTAGTGAAAAGGAAAGTTGTCTTCCTGAATGACCGCAAGTCTTTGGGGAGCACCTAAATAATCCTGATACTCTACTGCAGGACAGCTTGTGAGACTCCCTTGCTTTGTAATTCACAGCCAGTTGTCAACCGTCTCTTTTAATGACAATTGGACATTCGGTGGCCATTTTTGTTCCAATCATGGCTGCAACTTTGCCTGTCAGATACTGTATGATGGTTGAGCCCACAACTGGATTTCCTCCAAGATCTGCTCCAGGCCCTGTCCAAGTTTGGTGCTGAACTCTCCCAAGCCGCTTGGCACTAAATACGGTTTTGGTAGGTTTCCCTCTTCACCAAACATTTCATCCTTTCAATCTTCCCAGTACAAATCTGGCTGTTAACACCGGTACTACTATTTCACTTTGCAGGCTCCTTGTGTTTGGTGTTACCATGTGCAGATCCTGCTCTAATTTGTCTTTGAGCGCGCCTTCGTCCTTATTCTCCACTGTAATTCCTGCACATCTGAAAGTTCACAGAAAGAAAGAGAGCATTAGGAACAGGTTTCCACCAACCAGTTGTGAATCAGGAGAGAGAGTGACACTATGGGAAGATAAGATAAAATAAGATAAGATAATATAAGATAAGATAAGATATTCTTTATTAGTCACATGTACATCGAAACACACAATGAAATGCATCTTTCCGTAGAGTGTTCTGGGGGAGCCCACAAGTGTCACCATGCTTCTGGCACCATCATAGCATGCCCACAACTTCCTAACCCATACATCTTTGGAATGTGGGAGGAAACCAGAGCACCCGGAGGAAACCCACGCAGTCACAGGGAGAACGTACAAACTCCTTACAGACAGCGGCCGGAATTGAACCTGGGTCGCTGGCGCTGAGGTGGGAGGAGGATAGGTGTGAGGATTCCTTCACCTTTGGAAGCTTCAGCCCTGCCACTGGCTGTAGTTTCATTTAAGGCATTCCAGTTATGGAGAACACTGTGTTCTCCATGATTTCAGCAGATGCAACTGCAGCCACCCACTCCAGTTAGTTCTTGCTTGTCCACTGTATGCCACTTTGATCAGGAGGAAAAGGAAGTATATCTGCGAATATTATGCAATCTGATTGGATGATGTGTGTCCTCACGATTATATGAGCATTATCATACAGCACAGAAACATGCCCTTCCGTCCACTGAATCTGCACCAATCGCCAAGCACCAAGCACCAATCCTCAACAATCCTACACCATTCCTATTTCATTCCCCCCAGATTCCCTTCAACTTCCCCCAGAGTCTACTACATATCGGGGATAATTATCCAACTGATAATTATCCAATCATCCAATAATTACAGTGGATAATTATCCACCCGATACACATGTCTTTGAGATATAGGAAGAAACTGGAGCACCCAGAGGAAACTCACATAGTTAAAGGGAGACACTACCAGAGGTCAAAGTCAAAGTCGAGTTTATTGTCATATGCACATGTATGCACGGGTGCAATGAAAAACTTACCTGCAGCAGCATCAGAGGCACACAGCATCATAAGCATGATTCATTGTACACAAAATTGTACATAATTTTTACAAGAAAGAACACAATTAGAACAAAAAAACAGTCAATTTTAATGCAAAGTGATCGAAGTGGTCATAGTGTTGCTAAACTGTAGTGGTTAGGGTTGTGCTGGTTGGTTCAAGAACCGAACTGAACCCTTGTTACTTGAGCTGTGAGGCAATTCCTCAACTAGTTGTGCCACTGTGCCACCCAAATAGGGAAATATAACTTCTGTGAGAAGGGAATGTAAGGCCTTTAGCAGTGCTGAGTGTGGGGAATGTTAGCTATCAAACCTGAATGTTAGAATTTGTTGGTGAGTGAATGGTAGGGCAATGGTTAATTGTGCAGTTTCTGTAATGCAGTTGGTGTGATAGGGCATTTGAGATGAATTGATCATTTATGTAGGGTTATTAAAGTTCTTGCAACCTTACATCCAGGTTCTCAGGGCCCGACTCCCAGAAGGATGCACTGTAGCTTGGAGCAGCTGTTACAAAGATTCCATTGGAAAAGGTCAGAGTTTAAGGTCCTCCTGCCATTGAACACTGGGTGACGCAAACTGCAAAAATCTATTTTGGAAATAGAATTTATGTAAAAGAATATTAATGTCATGCAAATATATCGCACTTCTTGCATGTTGAGCGACCTGACTTTTGAATGGCAATGCATGAATGCACTGACATATTTGTAAATTTAATGAATGAAGTATTTTTGAAAAAAAAATCTTCCTGTTCTTTTTGATTTTCTAATACACTGATGGGAAGTAACCAAGGTGAATATCAAGTTGTTCTTCAAGTTCATAGGCATTCAGAAGTCAAGGAGGTGGAGGAAGCTTCGCTCATTGCCTCAGAGTCCTCCAAGATCATGTTCAAATTCATAGTCCGCTCTGTGGAGCTGAATGAAAGGCGCTCACACTCCTTCTGGAAAGGAGCTATCATCCTTGCAGACTGCATTTTTAAGGACCTGCAAATCGTTCTTTGTTGGGCTATTCAATTCTAATGTGACAGGCAGACGGCAACAAGTAGGAGAGTCTCAACCACCCATTAACTCTGGATGAACTGACCAGGTCTATCCAGTGTCTGGAGATGAATAAATCCAGAAACAATGACTTACTTGGTGGCTGAGTTGTACTTGACTGCGAAACTGAATTGGCTCAGACCTGCTGGAAATGTATCACCGTTGTACTTCCAGCTGGCAGCTTGTCAGAATCCACAAGGAATTTTGTCTTGTTGTCATCTAAAAGCAGAAGGGGAAGAGGGAAGAGATCAAAAGTCAATGACCCATCTTATTGCTTAATGTGGATTATAAAATTCCGTGCAAGATCATCGACAGTTAAGTGAAGTCTGATCTGGAGTTGATGTTTCTTTTTTTATTATTTTCAAAAATAAACTTTATTTATAAAATATGTGCAGGAAGTCAATACAATAAGTGCACATTTTTCTTTACATTCATTGTGTCATCAAATCAATACATTCATTACATCATTAAACCAATAAATTCTATTTACAGAGCACCAAAACCATTCATGTGGTCTCTTGAAAAATACAATCATCAAGTGTACACAGGACCTCGTCCCTTAGTGCCCAGTGGTGGCAGGACCTTAAACTGCAGCTCTTTTCCACAAAGCCTCTGCGTTAGCTGCACTGAGCTTTAATTCGTCCCTCAGCACGTACTCCTGCAGTTTGGAATATGCTTGTTGGCAACACTCACTTAAACACATTGTTCTGCACTGAAAGACCAACATATTTCGGGCAAATCAAAGTGGGTCTTTCACCAAGTTGTATATCTTCCAGTGGCAGCTGATGTTTGTTTCGGTATGCATACCTGGGAACAGTCTGTAGATCAGAGTCCTTTGTTACAAAGCTGCTGAAGACAAACCTCACCAATGACCCTTGCATCCTTTCCCAGATCTACTTGGAAAATGTACAGTTACAATGAGATAGAAGATTGTCTCATCCACATCACAGCTGTCACAAGGGCAGTGTGTGTTGGGGGTGAGACTTCAAGTGTGCAGGAAGGATCTGATCTGGAGGGCCCCTTGTTACTGCCAGTCATTTTTGTTGAGGTTCGTTCCCAACAGTTGTGTAAAATGGGACTTTGTGCTCCATCGGCTGACCCCAAGTATGCACGATAGTGTAGAGGGCAGGTATGGTAGTGTAGTGGTTAGCATAACCCTATTACAGCGCCGGTGACCTGGATTCAATTCCCGCCGCTGTCTGTAAGGAGTTTGCATGTTCTCCCCATGTCTGCGTGGGTCTCCTCCAGATGCTCTGGTTTTCTCCCGCATTCCAAAGGCATATGAGTTAGGAAGTTGTGGGCATGCTATGTTGGCGCTGGAAGCATGGCGACACTTGTGGGCTGCCCCCAGAACACTCTACGCATAAGATGCATTTCACTGTGTGTTTCGATGTACATGTGACTAATAAAGAAATCTTATTTTATCTTATCTTATACCGCTGGAAGGTTATCATCTTGCTCAAAGATACCATTTAATCTGTTCAAACTTGCTGGTCCATGGGAAAAGGTCGCAGGTTAAGGCCTTCTCATTATTTGCACCTTGAGGGCTGAAAGCCATGTTACAAAAAAACCTGAAATATTTTCTCATGAAAATTATGTAAATGAGCATTGGACGTCAGGCTGATATGAAGTGAATTGTACACAAATGAAATGTTTTGACTTATACGATGAATGGAAAAATATGAATTTACTATATTATATGGCAAATTTTATAAATAAAATAAAAAAAGCAAAGCACAATTCACATGGGTGTGATGCTGTAATCATTCGCCATGCTCGCTGTATTGTTCTTCTTACACTGAACAGACAAAGGCTAATTGTACAGTGTATATATTTTTCAGTGGTTACTGAAGTTTGTCCCCATAGTTTGCTTTCTGAGCACTCTTGAGCATGACTTTGCACAGAGAGCCAACAACCGCTGGAACTCCCAATGCATGCTGGCGGTAATGCAAAATATTTCATTCAGTCAAGAATAATTTTCTTGTACCTCTTTGACACAAATTAAATGAGGGGTGAGACATTTAGTAGTATGACAGCAGTGATGTAGATTAGCTAAGCAAAATCATTTCTTAGCTCTTGAGGCAACACTCTATATTGGATTTCACTCATCCTCCAAATTAGAACACCTAACCCTATAAATTAAGCACTACAGCTGATAATGCTTGACAATGGAACCACAGAATTCAATTTGCTTCTATTGATGTTATTAAATGTAGTCAAAAATCTTGTCCAGACCAGTCAATGCACACGAAGTGTACTTGGAAGTAACAATGATATACAATGTATGCATATTTTTGTAATTAACTCAATTACAAATACAACAGTAAATAATGGGGACAGTGCTTAATAGGGAATATTTTTATGCTCGAGTTAATTCCCAGTATATTTAAGTCAGTACAAATGGATTTCAATTAATGAGACAATCTGATGAATGGGATAATTTAATTTCCACCAGTGCATCCCAATTAACAGGCTTCAACTGTGTGACTCACTGAAAAGCTATCATTGCAATGCAAATAGCATTGGAAAATTAATAAGGAAAAGACATATAGGTTGTGTATAAAGGATGAATACAGATCCTGATCAATAATGGTGTCATGTGGAATTACCATCTCCACGTAGATGCTGATTGGTAGTATTACTGAGATCACAAACAGGAATAATAACAGTAACACTGGAGACCGTAATAGGGCATGGATTCAGAATGGTATTTTTCATGCATATTTAATTTCATGGACTTCAAATAATTGAAATGTCACCGATGGCTCGTAGAATACTGGGAAACTTTTACTATTGACCACAAGTAGCTGTACTGGCCACATTACTCAAACAATGTGGGTGGTCCTGGATGGTGAAGGGATTTTCTACAGATGGAGGAAGGAAAGCAAAATATGTCACTTTAAACACTGCAAATGTCAATTCCTTATTTCTTCAGCAGGGTAAGTAATACATAAGATATCAGATGGTATCGAACAGTGACAAAGAGCTTAATTGGTGAAGGAATTGCAGCCTGACAGTCACATTGATTGAATCAACATCTTTGATGTTGTTTTGAGGTGTATATTGTTGCATTATTGAATGCTCTCTGTCTCCTGAAATATTTAAAATCAAAATATTTGCAACCCAAGGACAACATATGAATGAAATCAGTGAAACCATTTGACGTAAAATATCATGATCTTAAGTTGTATGCAAGAACTAAGACAAACAGCTATTTTGATGAAGGACAAAGACTCCTATAATTTTAATGTCAGAAAACATGGCTCATGCCGATATAAAGAAACAGAAAGAAGAATTCAAACCAGGGAAAATCTATCATTTCTGTTGGGGGTGCCTGTTGAGAATACATAAAATGCAAAATGTTCCAAAATTGAATCTTTTGAAAATGCATATCCAATTGACTATGCTCAGTTTAATCAACTGTAGAAAATTCATCATATATTTTCTTTCCAATTGTATTTCATGTGGCTGACTTTTGATGTTCAAACCCAGTGCAATCCCAAGCAATGAGTTGTCAGTCACATTAAAATTCTTGAGGTATTAGCATTCCACACTAAAGGATAACAAACAACACACAGAACAGTATCAGTACATACTGTAGAAAGTTCATTCGCCTGCCTGGCTTTAACAAATGAGCCTTTTGTTCAGGTTTTGGACATTACTCATTGTTAAACCTATAATGACATGCAGGATTGACACATGGTATTTCTATTTAGTCTTAAAGCTCACAGAAAAAGACAGATTTTTATGCACATTGTTCTTTAATGTCTGTCTGCATTGCACTTTAAGTTATTTATTTTCTTTTGATTTGATTTAATTGTTCCCTTTTATTGATACAAAGGAATTTCAACTTCCACCTAAAATGTGTGTCGTGTAGGCGGATGTATGACTTTACCTGTGCCAAGCTGGCATCAGAATGCTCAGGAAAACGATTGTGTTCATAACACCAGTTTTAGAATGTTATAGTTGTTGTTTCCAAGCATAATTGGGTTTAAATGTGACTTATGGATTCATCTTCTGAATCAGAATCAGAATCAGGTTTATTATCACTGACTTACATGTGGTGAAATTTGTTGTTTTGCATCAGCAGTAGAGAGCAAAGACATAAAATTACTATAAATTACAAAATAAATAAATATTGCAAAAAAAGGAATAATGAAGTAGTGTTCATGGGTTCATGGACCGTTCGGAAATCTGATGGCGAAGGGGAAGAAACTGTTCCTGAAACATTGAGTGTGAGTGTTCAGGCTCCTGCACCTCCTCCCCGATGGTAGTAACGAGAAGAAGGCATGTCCCTGATGGTGAGGGTCCTTAGTGATGGATGCCACCTCCTTGAGGCACCACCTCTTGACAATGTCCTTGAGGTGCACCTGTATTCATTGTCAGCAAGGTGGAGATGTTGTTACTGATCCGCACTGACTGTGGTCTCCCGATAAGGAAGTCGAGGATCCGGTTGCAGAGGGAAGCACAGAGGCCCAGGTTTTGAAGCTTGTTGATTAATACTAAGGGGATGATGATGTTGAACGCTGAGCTGTAATCGATAAACAGCAGCCTGACGTTTGTTTTGCTGTTGTCTTGGTGCTCCAAAGCAGAGTAGAGAGCCAGTGAGATTGCGTCTGCTGTAGACCTGTTGTGGCGGTAAGCAAATTGGTCCTTACTCAGACGGGAGTTAATTCTAGCCATAACCAACCTCTCAAAGCACTTCATCACACTAGATGTGAGTGCTACCGGGTGATAGTCATTGAGGCAGCTCATCCTGCACTTCTTAGGCACTGGTATGATTGCTGCCCTTTTGAAGCATGTGGGAGGTTGAAGGTGTCCTTGAACACTCCAGCCAGTTGGTTGGCACAGATCTTCAGTACCCTACCGGGTACACTGTTAGGGCCTAACGCCTTGCGAGGGTTCACCCTCTTGAAGGATGTTCTGACATTGGCCTCCGAGACAGAGATCACAGGGTTTCCAGATGCTGTGAGGATTCACACAGGTGTAGTGTTATTCTCCCATGCATAAAAGGCATTAAGCTCATCGGGGAGTGAAGCATCACTGCCATTTATGCTGTTAGGTTTCACCTTGTAGGAAATAATGGCATGCAAACCCTGCCACAGCTGTCGTGCATCCAATTGTGCCTCTAATTTCACACAGAATTGCCTTTTCACTCTCACAATGGCCATCCATAGGCTGTACCTGGATTTCTTGTAGGGTTCTGGATCGCCGGTCTTGAACGCCACAGATCTAGCCCTCAGCAGACTGCGAACCTCCTGGTTCATCCAGGGCTTCTGGTTTGGGAAAACACGGTATGTTCTCGAAGGCACACACTCATCCACGCAGGTCTTGATGAAGTCGGTGACGGCCGTGGCATATTCATTCAGATCCACAGATGAATCCCTGAATATGGTCCAGTCCACCGATTCAAAGCAGTTCTGTAAACGCTCCCCCACCTCCCTTGACGATACCTTTGTGGTCCTCACTACCAGTTCTGTGGTTCTCAGTCTTTGCCTATACGCTGGGAGTAGAAGTACAGCCACATGATTGGACTTGCCAAAGTGCAGGCGCGGGATGGCACAGTAAGCTTTCTTGATGATGGTGTAACAGTGATCGAGTGTGTTGGCTCCTCTGGTTCTGCAGGTGACATGTTGGTGGTAGTTGGTCATTGAATTTAACTTTAGGCATCAAAGATATAATTATGCTTAAGGTTGCATTCACCTGAGGCTATGATGGAGGTCACTGACTTGAAATTTTAGCCTGGTTTTCTCTCTCCACAAATGCTGCCTGATCTGCTGAATATTTCCGGCACTTTTTAAAAGAATATCAGCTGAGGCTTGACACAAGTGGTTCAGACTTCAATTGATTGCAGTTGGATAGCTGAGTTCCAGATGAGTGCAGTTCAGGAATACAGGGAGAGCAGAAAATTGAACAGAGCCTCCAGGTGTTTACTCAACATCACAATAAATAAAAGAATAAAGATTTGGGCCCTCTTGTGGATCAGCCAATCCACGAGTGATCCCGTTGAAGACTCTCAGCCCAGTCGCTCCTTGGGAGAAAGCCTCTCACTCAGACAAGCATATGACTATGAACGAGGTTATTTGAAAATTGCATCAGAGCAGATCTGGGTACCTAAGAGTTGGTGGAGGCCTTGTCCCTCAGATTTTCTGCTTCAGACCAACTTTCTAACAGGTACAACATAAGAAATCCACCAGTGAAATTTGACCCATAAAATTACACCATATCAGATAGAAATAATTGGAAATACCGTTCATATTGTAGCCAATTCCTGTGGAAAGTTATTTGTGCTTCAACTTATCTGTGCCATAAGTTAAAGTATAAGTAAATGTATGTGTTACCTACAATTATATCCTTGCACTGAGATGTTATTTTTACTCAGTTAGAAAGCTGCCCTGTGTGGGAATATCATTTCTCCTTTATTTCCCTGCTGACTGCAGTTGTTGGGTGATCTCTAATAGCTGAGGCTAAGCACAATGATTCTGCAAACCATAAGCTGGAAGTAAAACCCCACGAATGATGATATTCTAAGCCACTTTTGCACACTCTGAGGTGGGCATATAAAAAAAGTTGCTTTTAGGACTGAACATGATAATTAACTATGAAGCATTTAATATAATACATAGAGTCATGGAGTTATACAGCATGGAAACAGCCCTTTGGCCCAACTCACCCATGCTGACCAAGATGCCCATCTAAGCTAGTCCCATTTGCCCATGTTTGATCCCTATCCCTCTAAACCTTTCCTATCCATGTACCTGTCCAAATGTCTTTTAAATGTTGTTATTGTACCTTCCTCAGCCACTTCCTCTGGCAACTCATTCCATATACGGACCACCCTCTGGGTGAAAAAGCTGTCTCTCAAGTTCCTATTAAATCTCACCCCTTTCACTTAAACCCATGCCCTCTAGTCCTTGATTCCCCGACACTGGGGAAAAAAAACTGTGTTATTCATCCTGTCGATGCCTCACTTGATTTTATACACCTCTATAAGATCACCTCACAGTTTCCTATGCTTCAAAGAGTAAAGTCCTAGCCTGTCCCTCGAGTCCTGGCAACATCCACATAAATTTTTTCTGTACTCTTTCCTATAGCAGGGTGACCAAAACTGAACACAATATTCCAAGTGCAGCCTCACCAATGTCTCATACAACTGCAACATAACATCCCAACATCTAGACTCAGTGCCCTGACTGATGAAGGCCAGCATGCAAAAAGCCTTCTTCACCACCTTGTCTACCTGTGGCACTTCCAGGGAACTATGTACTTGTACTCCTGGATCTCTGTTTACAACACTCCCCATTTATTTATTTCAAAGTCTTTTTTTGTCAATTGAACCGATGTTTTCAAATTACAAGTATCGGCACAGCCTTTTATTTCTTGATTAGAGAACTAATGCCTTTTATCACAGGTGATTTTATCTTATCCTTTACCAGGCATGAGGAAGAGAAGTTAAGAGGTCTAGGCACAAGCCACCACATTGTAAAGACTTGAAATGAACATCAAAGAGGGGTCAAGATTGTGCAAAAATGTTGTATTTATGGGTCACTATTCTTGTCCTTGCTTTGCTTTGTTAAAAGTAAAACGCAAATAAGATCCTAAAAATGAATTAAAAATATGTCACAAAACAATGTCAAATAGTTTCCTCTTTTGCTGATAAAATATAATTTCACAATAAGATGTCAGTTCAACAGTTTATTTAGTTAGAACCCTTGAGCCTATGACTCAATTGTTTACAACTGAATGTATAGCCACCGTAAATACATGTATATTGTGCTTTTGATTAGCTTATAGTGACATTCTTCACAATGTAAGAAGTATCAATAAACGAATAATCATTAAAGTATATAATATTTAGAGATGACCTTTGTTCTCAGATAAGTAAATAATTTGTGGTATTTACCAATCATTTATTATTCACCAGACAATGTTCAAGATATCATTTGGAGCACTATTTCCTAAAACACTTTTTTTTCTAATAATGACGACATGCTCTGCGATTGAATGCAAAATGTATTTTGTTTGTCGGTGGCAAAATAATATTTGAAAGAGCAATGTATGATTTTTTTTGCAATTAGCAGAATGTTCTTATTATCTTTCTCATTGCTGCTTGTTAATTAGAACAGTGGGCAACATCAATTGCCTTCTTAATCTATTTTAATTGCAGCCAGAAAATAGAACTATGATAATGGCAATCAATTTTTTTTACTAAATTTTTTCCTGCTCTTGTAACTCGTGGCAGTAACGATTTGGGAATGTGCCAAAGATATATTAAAAAAAATGCCTCTTTGATTCAGGCAGCCCTTGTTTTCACACAGTAATTTACCTAGATTCACTGCCCTTCTGAATGCATACAGTGTGTAAATTGCACATTACCAGTGGGAAGTGAACATAGAGATCACAATGCTTTCAATGAGATACTCAGTTCCTGATGGCAGTGAAGGCAGCAGAGTGATATTGGCAGATCCACAAATCATCCTCCTGTTTTCCTTCAGTAGTCGAAAAAGAGGTTAAAAACAAATGGTTATGAACCCATTAACAATAATTATCTTGTGAGATCACTCACTTCAACAATTGTTAGGTACACACAATGCAGAAGGAAGTATTTAATTCACAGTCAGCACATTGTGGATATTCAACAGTACATTTCCACAATATTCTTGCTTCAAACAGTGTCTGGTTCTTTTTAAGGGACTTGTATTCAGCATTAGGTTTCCACCAGGAGTTTTTCTCATATGATGGGGAAATAATTTTTGAAACAGTATATCTAAGGAAACCTCTGTTATTTGAAGTAACCTTTCCCAGTAATGCAATGCAAAGCATTTTTCCATTCATCTGCTGACAGTTGGAAGTAGTGAAGAAACTTACTTGACATTTTCATGGCTCGTAGACAATCTGTGCATCAAAAATTTTACATTTTTGGGTTATAATGGTGAATATTTAATGACAATGCATACTGCTATGAATCACATTTAGAATTGAAATACCTTCTGGAATAGAATGATTCCAAATACGTATCTTTTAGTACAGTTTTAGACAGTATAAGATAAATGACAGGCCCTCCCTCCAGGTGTATATTGAGTGTTACTTGAAAGTAAGAGAATAAAAACCCTTCAGCTTATGTCTGGGTTGTTGAAGAACACACCACCGTGTTTTTTTAAATTCATTTCACAGGAAGTGGCCATCACTTGCAAAGTCAGTATTTATTGCTCATCTCCAATTGCTTTGACAAGGTGGGGTCCTTCAGATAGAGGTGCATCCATAGTGTTGACGCAGAAATTTCGGAATTTAGAATGCATACGAAAGGGTTTGTATCCAAGTCAGGATGGTGTGTGACTTGGAGGGGAATCTGCCAATGGTGCTGTTCCTGGTCCTTGTCCTTTTTTTTCAGAAACATACTTTATCCATAAAGAATACTGACAGGAAACACAAGACAATCCTTGTCCTTCTTGGTGGCAGAGGTTACAGGTTTGGGAAGGGCCAAGGCAAGGAACTGCAGTGCATTCTGCTGATGGTCCACAATGCAGCCACAGTATGCTGATGGTGGAGAAGTGAAAATTTAAGATGATGAAGGGAGTGCCAATAAATCCAGCATGTTGTGGAGCTTCCTAAGTGTTCAGTGCAACTATCATAATCAGTAGAAAAAAGTTGCCCGGAATGCTGGAAAAGTGACTTTAGTGTTAAACTTGTGACCAAGTGACAAAATTAATCAAGAAGTATGCACAATGAGCTGTTTTGTACTGAAATAATCACAAAATTGCAACATCCTGTTTCACAGACTTTTAAAATCTTACTCTTATTCAATTATCATAATGTAATTTCAGAACCAAAGCATATGAGGGATATTAAATTGATGAAATGAAGCAATCTACCTAGATTATTTCTGGAACATATCTCACCAACTGGAAGTGAGTGTCGGTGATTTACAATATCCACCTCCATGATTTTCTGCCCCACCCATTGAAAATAATGTTAGTCTCTACACCGAGAACACACATTTGGAAAAATATTTTTTTTTAAAAGTTGCTTTGATTAAAATACCAAAGTTACAAGAAAGGTAAAAAGTTCAGGTCAATTTTTCAATAAGGCCAGCCAGTCTAACATTGAAATACAGGACTTCTGTTACCATATAGTTAAACATACATAAGGCCATTTATGTTAAAAGCAATGCCAAGCTGCATGGATGGGCATTGGACACAGTAGAGAGGGCTGTTGGGACTACACCACAACATACAGTATATTGCATATGATTGGTGAAGGGCAGGGGAATATATTTATAAGGAGTGTGGGTGAAACCTGGGGAATCATCAAAATATCATCACTTAGTTAGAATACATTTCTAACTCTGCTCATCCAGAACAGTCCACCATCCATTATCAAACTGAACTTTATGATTTCAAAATGATCAGACCATTTTCCTTCACAAACAGTGGCCTAGAATAACATATTCACCCAACAATTCCGTTTGGGTTCTTTTAAATTAACAGAAACTGGTGACTGCTCGGCTCAGAGGCATTTTCCCAGGGGATGGTTTCTGCCTACATTGTTTGCCTCAGGGAAGTAAAAAAAAATGGCGTTTTGGTGTTAGGTTCTGTCAAAACTGTGAGGAGAAATCAGCATTGCATGGGAGGTCTGCCAGAGTAAGATGCAGCAGCCTTGACTTTTAAGTATAACACAGTTTTGTGATAAATTAAGAATGAGTTATTAATCTCTGGCAATTGCCCAGTATGGGAAATTCATTTGTGTACTTCTGGCCAAAGTGACCTGTCCCAGTTTATTTCAGACATTGGATGCATTGGATGCACATGGTGTGCATTCATTCATTCATTCATTCATTCATGAACGCATTCATTGTGGAATGCATTGTTACTGTATTGCAGGTGAAAATGGGTGACCCTTTTCTGCTCTTGAAAAGTTTCAGGGACACATGTTTCATAACCCATTGTTTATTGCATGCATTAGGCAATTTCATGTGCCATTTACACAATTAGCATTCACTTCTACAAACCGCAGAGGAGCATTTTGGAGGCTGCTTGCTGATATAGGATGCTGCTCAGAGGTAGGATACTGAGGCTTTGGGTGAGGTGCACTGTCATTTTTCCAAGCATTACTTCTTTGCCATCGGTGCTGCCGCTAAATGTGCTGCACATTTTGGTACAAGTGATGTAGAAATGCTTTGAGGTTCCATCCAAGCAGAGGAAGAAGGGTTCATCTCCACAGACCCTATGCCCCAGAATGTTTATGGAGCCACGTTCCTTTCTCCGGCCCCAGTAACCTGAGGTGCTAGCTTTCTGAGGTAGTGGTTACAGAAATCCGTGATCTTCTGTTAGCAGAGCTGCAGCAATGCACCATGCCGGGAGTTGTCCACCCACGGAGATGAAGGTCACCAACCCTGAGCTTCCTATCCTTCCATGAAGCTCTGAAGGTGGCTGGTCATTGACTTCCCATTCTCCTTGTGTTGACAGGCAGCTGGAGATTGCACTAATATGTTCAACATGCATTTGCATCAGCCGTTCCACATTTCCTTGTCTACCTTAGTCCGCATCCAAGTACAATAATGATTTGTCCCTCTCCTGGGAACTGGCACACCAGCTTCCAGCCAAAGCTAGATGTATTTCTAGGTGAAATGTCTAATTTGGCCTGTTCAACCCTCATGGAGCTAGTGGAAGGAAGAGATTGAATTTACTTCTCATTGTACTCATTTCTTGATGATTGTATTGTCAATGTTTATAGATCTTCATCAGGTTATTATATCTTTTCCAGATCTCACACAGTCTTTTAATTTCAAGGATCATGCTCAAGTATCATCTCTCCACCCATTTTGAAGTGAGGAAGGAATAGCTCTTCCTCTAAGTTTGGAGCCTGTCTAACAAATCATTGCAGTTTTAACTCAGCATGTGAGCTTTCTTGTTCTTTTTTTAATTTATTTTCTTTGCTGCAAGGATCAGTTAAAAAGCACCTCCAGTGTGCGAATCTGCACGATCAAACCCATAACGTTACGGACCATCCTCCCACAGTCCACCCTCTGTAATCATGAGCTTATCCAAAACTCTGCTTCCGTCTCTTAACCAACACCAAATCCCATTCACCCATCATCCTTCCTGATCTAAATTAGCTCGAAGTTGAATTGTACACTTCAATTGACCCTTGACCCTTGATCCTTGACCCTTGTGTGGCAGTAGAAAAAAATAAAATGCTACTTTTATCTCACTTACTTCTTGTATTCCCAAAAGTGTGGGATGTAGCTATAATTTAAAATATTTTTAAATGTAATAATTTGCCAAGACAATGCTAATAATAAAATGATTAACCATAAGCAGGAGAAATAATTAATAAAAGTCATGGATATAAATGCAATATTGTGATATTGTGGAGAAAATGGTACAGTTTCTCTGAGATTAGCAAAGGCCAAACTTCATAATAAATTAGATAACTTAATTAATTTTGAGAAACAAAAAACATTCTGATTCTTCATTGTTGAATATTTACAATATTCTAAAATCTTTTAAACTGTCTCCATGAAAGCAAATGGAAATCTTTCACTTGATCAGACTGCATTTCCTGTTATATATAGTCCTGCTTGCAAAAGGCTCCACATGTCATAAAGTTATAGACTGGAGAGGCTGAGGTAGAGCAATTGGATCATATATCTTGAATGAAGCAGATTCTACAAAACAGCCAACATTCAAAGCTCTGCAATATTTTTCCTTCCCCAATAAACTTAAGAAGGTTTGTAATAAGGTTAATGAATCCCCACATAACTTCCGCAAAATCATTACGCAGAGGTCAACCTCGGTCAAAGCTAGACTTCTCTTGCACATTAAAGGGTCTCTCACATTTCCAGATACTTACACACTCAACCAAATTCAAGAATTTCACTCATTTGGTTTTTTCTGATATTTCTAGGCAATAAAATAATGAGCTGCCAGGTTTTAAAATAACATAACAAGGTCCTGCTGTATTTAAGGGTCAGTGATTGCCTCTGAATTCCTCATCTGACAAAGTGAACATGAATAGCCAAGCTTATTTAAGAGGCAAGACTGCAGGGGGTTGTCTGGCTCAGAATAGGAACAACCCGTTTCCTCGGTCAGCTTTCTCTAATTTATGCTGTTTGTGTGCTTCAGTTTTAAAAATGGACCATCAGCTCCCCCACCCCCGAGAAACTTCCAGTCACACTTAAATATTAAAAAACAAGTTTGCTTTGAAAAATATGCCAAACTATTTCTGCTGCTTTTTTTTCTTGGAATATTACTCATTTACAAATATTAAGATTTCTTCCTGCTTCAATTTTCTTTCAGTTTTTTGCTTGCTTACCCTTTTACAAAGTTGGCCAGTGAGAGAATCGCCAGTTGGGGGCTGTGCTTGCTTCTGTAGGGTATTCTTGATGATTTATTGAATCCATGGTAGAATATAAGCTATTGTTGTTTAAGCATAAGCCGCAGCATGGTATTCAGAAACAGCCCTAAATTCTGACTCGCTAGCCTGATGAAATTGAATCTAATTGGATCGTCTGATATACTTCCCTAAATGAGATGAGATTCCTCAAAGGAGGCCCAGGATCAAATCTGTAATTTCCTCAGTCATGTAACATTGAGCAGACTACCAATCAGATTCCCTTGTACAACCATAACAACTTTTAATTTTATCCATTTCAATGGATGTATTAAAGCCGCATTGAAAAGTATTAAAATGTGGCATAATTTGCTATTATTACACGGATAGCTCTCTGAAGCAGGCTATTATTTCATCTAAAATCTCCCTAATATGTCAAAACTATTCCATTTAAAAGGCCCATTTACAGTATGAATGACCTCGTCTCACTCCGCAGACAGTGGGGTGAAGTCAGCAGGCGATCAACACGTGCCAATTTCACGTACCTGCTTACAGGCATTTGATTAGAGCTATGAAAAGGAAACATTCTGCCCTCTGCAGGCAAAGGAGTTTGCCATTACAGATCTGGGGAGATAACATTATGAGCAATACATTAGTTTGCCCAGGAGTAATTAATGATCGATCAAGCTCAGTTTTAGTTCCTGCAGCATTAACTCCCAGAAATATAGTAATCTAATAATTAGTGCTGTATTTAATTATTAATTTCATAATTAAACATGAATTATGCCTTCAGCTTGTAGATGCAACCTATCATTTTAGTGGCATACAACCACTGGAGAAAGTAAAATCTGAAGTAATGTACAATATATCCCACATGTGCTCCGAAGCCATTACATTAATGGAACATTACATTTTTACCATCTGGTACGTGGTTGAATTGGATGAAGTGAAGGTATTGTGCTCTGCTCCAATACTAAAGATGCCTCTGTTTTGCTGCAATGTTATGGGCATGAAATTGTGCTCATACTCCTCTACTTTCATTTATTATACTGGGGTTTCAATAATTGCCAAGACACATGCACAAGGGAAAAGCAGGCGAGTGGATTATATACACTTACAGAAGCTGTCTGATTTTCTGTCCATTTAAATTAATAAATTGAACATCAGGCAAGGTGAGATACAAAGGGGTGATCCTTCCCACCCAGTTTCCTCTGGGTATTCACCCAGGTGATTATTGACACAGAGCATGGGAAAGAAAAAAAATACACTCATTGTTTTTAAAACTGTTAAGACGTTATAATCTCTCCAAAAGTCTTACATCTGTACTTAGTTTGTGGATATGTTGATGAGCATGTGCTTGCCCTCGAGCAGTGCAATTCAGACATTTGGATATACATTGCATAGGATTTGCCAACCAGTTAATGGCAGAATAATTGAGAGCAATACATGAGTTGCATTGTTGGCAGACTTGGACTCCACTGATACAACAATCGTACTGATACATTCACACAAACATACATGCTATACGATATTCCTCATTTGCCTTTGTCTATAATTTTCCCGTGGCTGCACTTACCTTTGAGACTTTGCAGGATCGATTAATCTGAAGGCATGGTTGTCTTACAAAATGGAGCAGTCCACAAGCAGCAATTAGACCTCAGGCAGTGGCTGCTGAGATCCTGCTCCCAGAGAGTCCCGATGGTCTTTTGACAGATCACCACCCTCAAAAGTCTTTTTAACTAGTTTCAATTCATTTTAAAAAGCAAAATTTATTAAGAACAAATAAAAATAATAAAAACATTATATTTACTTAAAATACCTAAAACTACAAGAAATTAATCTTAAAAGAAGGAACAAACCACTGACTTGTATCTACATTTTAATTATGGTTGGTGACGCCATTTAAGGAGACCATGCTAGTTTTTTTTTAACAAAATAAACTTTCTTCATAATAAAGGAAACTATATACAATAATAAAAACTGTTCAAATCTTTACATTCGTGTACAGTTCAATTCTTAGTGTTACCTTTTTATATATAAAAAAACACAGCATCGATGCCACACGTGTGGCTCCCTGGGGTGATACCCCAATCCCATATTTACAATCTTTGAGCGGCTTCCTCGCCTGACCCCGCTCCTCCTTCTCCTGTGGCAGAAGAACCCTAAACTTTCGTCCTTCCCCACCGAGCCCTCGCGCTGGCTGCACCCAACTTCAGTGCGTCCCTCAGCACGTACTCCTGCAGCCTGGAACGCGCCAGTCGGCAGCATTCCCCTACGGACATCTCGCAGTGCTGGGAGACCAACAATTTTCGGGCAGACCAAAGGGCGTCTTTCACCGAGTTGATGACCTTCCAGCAGCAGTTGATGTCCGTCTCTGTGTGTGTCCCTGGGAACAGCCCGTAGATCAGAGGATCCTCCGTTACGCTGCTGCTGGGGATGAAACGTGACAAGGACACCTGCACCATGCTAGTTAAGCCAGCCATGGCTGGTGTAAATCTGAGGGGTTAGATATGAAGTGAATTTGGCTTCTCAGCTCAGGGTGTTTGTGTTTTTCATCAGACTCAGTAGTGAGCCACCGGCAGAGCGAGAGCTCAGAAACACAGACATCTAACCTCTAGCTTGTCTTTGACTTCTGTGTTTTAGTGCACATGCATGGGTGTCAGAGCTGAACTGACTTGTGCACTGCAGTTAGCCATCAGCTTTCTTTCAAACCACAAGCTAAAGCTAAACAGGTCTGGCCAATTAGCAATCTTCATCAACTGTGATCCACTTGCTAGAATTACCTCTCTAAAAGCCTAAACCTCATTATTTCCCTCATGAAACCCATCTCTTTGACCAAGCTTTTGCTTATTGCTCTTCACATCTTTATCTTTGATTTAAATTTCATTTTTGCAAAGCCGCTTGGAATATTTTTCTGTTTAAGTAGGCACTGTTTGATTATAGACATTGCTGATGTGGTAACAAACATAGGAACAGAACTCTTACAGCATTAAACTTCTCTCAGGCCTGTGAACATTCAAGGAACTTAAAAACAGTTCTACCTTCAGAACAGTCAAAGTGGACCTCAAGAAAATGTAACAAATAAAAGCAGGAAATGTTGGACATGTAAAACGGAAGAAAGAAATATATTTGTTTCAGGTGTAATAAAAGAAAGTGTGGAAGGAGAAAATGTAAATGAAGCCTCATATCTTATTCTTTTTCAAATATATCACTGACTCCACCTCACTTATCTAATCCTCTCAGGGAACATTGTACAGAATTTCTCCCTGTCCACAAACTAACATCAGCAGATTCCCAGAACAAGTATTTAATTATACAATTTACTTTATTCAAAACTGTCCATTTCCTCTCTCAAGATGACATGCCATTGACTCAGCTGTACAGACCATTATAACAACTATAGACATGAGATCCAATGCTCCCTTGATATTCAACCTCAGACATCATTTCAATGGATTGGCTAAATGTGAAAGGCTGCCAGCAAATTGTCAATAAGGTATTGCAGAGCCCTTGGGTAAATAAGGTAGAGTGAATAATTAGACCTGAGGATTGTGGGATGAAGGAGGTAGAAGGTATTCAATGCTTAGATTAGGTTTGTATCAGGATCAAGAGGATCAGTGGCCAGAGTGACTGTGATAGTGGCCTGGGTGCTGAGAAATTTAATTATTTAATGCTGTTTCTTCTCAACATTATGCATTTAAAAGGAAACAGGAGAAGGACCATTTACTGGTTGAATCTTGTCACTTTGGGAATGTGTCCAGGGACCTCTGGGCCTGAGCCACCCTTGCTTTGAAGCAATGCAGGGAAATCTGGACCATGTGGTCAAAAGAGCCAGCATTGTTGGGGACTTCCTGGACACTCTGGTCTTTCCAACGGTGCCCTAGACTGGGTCCCCTTCCAGACAAGTTAATTACTTGCCTTCATCATTTGGGCATCCCTCACCTATACAGCACAGACAATCAGTCCCCAGCAAACCCCAGCTCCTAGGCCCTGAATTCCTGACTTCCTCTCTCTCCCCCCAACCATTGCAGGCCCCGGTGTCCCATTGCACATTCCCATTCCATCCATGCTAGAATCCCTTCAGCTCACCCTTGCCCACATCCCAGGCAGTCCGCTCCTCCATCAACCATCCATCGGCGCCAGATTTGGATGTTCTCCCCATCAAGTCAACCAGTCGTGTTGGGCATCATCGCTCCAAATGTCTTTTCAGTCTTCTTTACTGCACTGCCCCTCTCACAAGAGCCCCACTGGAGTCGAGGATGAACAGGAAACTGCTCTATCATGTCTACTCCAGAACCATGGCCACGTCTACTCCAGAATCGAGATCACCGTAACTTCAAACATACACTTATGATATGCAGAGGATGCTTACATTCATGCACTTGTGAAGGCTGAGCTCCAAGTCATTGTTACTTCTCCCTCTGAATCATACAAAAGAATGTGCCTTACACTTAGCCTACAGGAGGCAAAAATCCTTCATGAACCTGCCCCCATCACATGACACCAACCCAGATAATAAAGGTTGGCAACAAGAGTCTGGAAAAACTGGATTTCAGGAGCTGCCTCTAAGTGGAAGCAGGTGAAATTTGCCATCCATTTCTGTGCACTAGCACAACTTCATCTGACTGAGAGAAAGGTATGAGAGAAAGGCACGGTAGTGTAGCAGTTAGCGCAATGCTATTGCAGCGCCAGACACCCGGGTTCAATTCTGGCCACTGTCTGTAAGCAGTTTGTACATTCTCCCTGTGTCTGTGTGAGTTTCCTTTGGGTGCTCCGGTTTCCTCCCACATTCCAAAGACGTACGGGTTAGGAAGTTGTGGGCATGCTATGTTGGCGCCGGAAGCATGGCGACACTTGCAGGCTGCCTCCAGAATACTCTACGCAAAAGATGCATTTCACTGTGTGTTTCAATGTACATGTGACTAATAAAGATATCTTATCTTATCTCCTCTTATGTTCAAGGATCAAGATCTCCAACCAGCACCAAACTTATTGTTTACTGGACTGCAGTGATCCCTGCCCTCCCCTGCTTTGGGGCCAATGGACTACCTCCAGAAAGCACCTCAAAGCACTGAAGAAATACCACTAATGCTTCTCTAAATTCATTGGCAGGAATAAGTGAACCAATGTCAGTATTCTCGCCCAGGCCAACATACCCAGTACCAGGGATCCAGTCACACTCAACCAGCTCCAATGACAGAACCACATTGTCTTCATACCTGATATGAGGCTCTTGAGACAGGCCCTTCGTTCTGAGTTTCAAAGCAGCAAGAAATTTCCAGGGGTCAGAGAAGATGCTTCAGGGACATTCTTGATACCTCCTTGTAAGAATGTAACATCCTTGTTGACTCATGTGAAATCCTGACTTGTGACCACCCCAAATGGAGAAGGAGTATCCAGAATAATAGTGAGAACCTTTAGTCTCTTTAGGTGGAGCACATAGAAGCCTAACAAAAACAATGGAAGGAGCACCCTACCTTCCAAACTACCCATCCACCTGCCTTGTTGAGCCCTCCCTGTCTCATCTCCGGTAGAGTCTGTGTGTCCCATATTGCCATATTGGTCTCGTCAGCCACCTCAGAACTACAGGACTGAAGTGGCAGCAGCAAACAATCTGCTGGAGGAACTCAACGGCTCGAGCAGCATCTGCGGGAGGAAAGGAATTGTTGACATTTTGGGTCGAAACCCTGCACCCCTACAGTTGTCACTTGACCTGCTGAGTTCCTCCAGCAGACCGTTTGTTGCTCCAGATTCCAGCATCTCTTGTATCTCTAAACTGGAAGCAGGTCATTCTCAATCCTGAAGATATTCAGCTAATAACTAAAACTAGAATGTTGTTGGCCATGAACATATGAAAGAAGTGTAAGAGTCAAAGAGCAGCTGGCTGGCAAAGAGCAGTTTGTCATAACCTGGGATGAAAAGCCCAAACACTTAAGCTCCTGATAGTGGGAATTAACAACATAAAACCAATTTGAGAATGCTGAGATATTCTTTTCTTGAAAACGTTCAGGGTGGCATTGTGGTGCAGCTGGTAGGGCTGTTGCCTCACAGCTGTAGTGACCCGGGTTTAGTCCAAACCTTCTGTAATGTTTATGTCAAGATTGCACTTACTTCCCACCTCCGCATGGATTTCCTCCATGTGTTCTTTTTGGTAGGTTAATTAGCTCCCGGTGTGTAGATGAGTGGTAGAATCTGGGAGGGGAGAGAGGGGTGGAAATGAGATGTGGAGTGAATAAAAAATAGGATTAGTGTAGAATTAGTGTAAATGAGTGCTTGAAGGTTAGCATGGACTCAATGGGCTGAAAGGCCTGTTCCTGCTCTGTATGACTATGACATCTGAACAAGCTTAGTACAATGACTGGTGCCACATCTTCTATGTCAGAGTGAAATCCAGGAAGCATGTCCTTGGTTCAAAGTGAACTGTTAAAATAACTTAAATGGCTAAGGCAGTAGCATTCTGAAATGTAAAGGCAATTTCAATTTTAGCAATCAGTTTATTTTAAAACTATTTGCAACTTTCTGTCATATTAAATGGCATTTGGAAATAATGCTCTTTGAGCCTATTTTCTCTCTGGATGGGAAAGTGATGCTGTTTCCTTCTGTCTGCAGAATGATTCATTTTATGTCTGTGTCCTTCTTTTATTTACTGATACCTTTTCTCCTTTACTAACATGTATGTATAGCCACAATTTATAGGGTTTTAATAATCAATGACTTGACACTTTAATGTATTGGTTTGTAGCATGTATATTATGCTGAAATATTTTTAAACAATACATTCATTCAATTTCCTGTTCATGATTGTAATATTGATCATAAACCTTTTGTTATCAGCAAATAGAATTAAACATTCTAAAATGTGAGGCATGGTGGAATTAAAAAATACCCAACAGTGTACATAGGATTTACAATCAATAGAAGGGTCCTTTTCTTTTCAACTTGCTATTAAAACTGCCATTTAAATCTAAAGCAAATTTCTTACAAGTTAAAGTTTGTGGAGTGGGTCCATTTGAACCAAATTTCATCAGCTATTGAAGTATCATGGAGGGAATGAAGGTTTTAACATGTAGGCCAATCAGAATCAGATTTGAAATTCCAAAAAGGAGCCTCTTCATTTCCCTCAATTTGTAGCACTACGTAGGTGGTCGTGGCTCTGAGAACAGTTCAAGGTTGCAAACAGCTATTCTGTTGCTGTTCCTTTATTTCACTGAATTAATGAAACCCCCATGCAGGGCACTGAATGCATACTTGAGATACAATAAGAAGCATGTAATGGCCTTCAGATTCTTTTAGTGGGCAGTGAATGACTGAGAATCGGTCTGCTCTAGAGGCATGTGCTGCTCTGCTGTCTTTGTGAGAGCAGGAAATGAAAGCTACACGTTTTTTTCCAAATTCCTTTCCTCCATCTGCTTTTATTCTTGCAATAATTGTTAACCTCTTCATTGTTGAACTCACAACTATAACCACCGAGCAATGCCCGGGACTTAATTGATTCAGAGGTGGTTATTTTGCTCTGATTCAATCTGAAACCTATTTACTTTAATTTATGTGCACATTGAATCAGCCCTGCAAAGAAAAGATAGGAAAACTGTACGTTTTAAACCACTCTCTGCTGTGGTTTAACAAAACTCAGTGAATATTTGATTTTTAGTCCTTGAGCATGATGTAATTTGGGCTCCCATTGAATCTAATTAATGCGTAAAATGAAAATAGAAAATGCTGGGAATACTCAGCAGGTCAGGCAGCAACTGTGGAGACAGAAGCAGGATTAAGGTTTCAGGTCAACAACCTTTGATCAAAGATCACTGACCTAAAAAGTTAACTCTGTCTCTTTTTCCACAGACGCTGAATATTTCCAGCAATTTGAGTTTATTTCAGATTTCTAGCATCTGCAGATTTTTACTTTTCAAATAGCTAAATAAGTCTGAAGTGAAGGACATGGAAGTGCAATGTTTGGTAGATAACTTCAAAATTTGAGACACAAAATAACCTAAGCTCTGAGTTATGTCGGATTTGTTTCATCCAATGCAATTGATAACAAAGTTACAGAGAAGTATGTTTTAGGTGCTACGGTGTGTGAACAGATGAAATCACAGCCTTTGAACTTAGTAAGGTGACAGAAGCATATAACTACCCTTCACTCTGCTAAATCAAAAAAGTACATGTTGCCAGCTGTTTTACATGTTTGTATGATTTCATGGAACTGAACAAAATTTTGAGGCCACAATTAATATGTGATGAGGGAAGTTAGATTTGTAACTGCAAATAATCATGTCTGTTAGCCGACTGGCACAAGCTAATTATATTTGAAAAGAATTATGCTAACAATGTTGCTAATAGCTAATTAGTCACAAAAGGAAGTTGAATTATATTTTCCTGACTGTAATTCTTATCAGGCATTATGCTTATTAAACAAATCTCTATTTATTAGAGCCAAGGGCATGATAGAACACATAAAGGTAGCTGGAGGATGTAAAGTGAATAGTCATTTTGTGATTAAAGGGTTAAGGATTGACTTTGCTGCTCTTGAAGGGATGAGTAAATTTCTAGAACCCTTTGAATTTCTGCCTTTAACAAGCTGCAAACATCTTTTATTTTGCATGCGGGCAAACACTTCTGTTAATCTGTGCTAATTACTCAGTTTGGACCCTCTCGTTTGTGTGGGTTAATTAAGGGCACTTTTCCAATGAATACTGAGAAGCCCCTACGCCCATGCGCTGCCTTGACAATAAAGTCCACACTGGGTAGTTCTCTCATTTGAAAACATGGCTGAGCTAATCCAGGATTGTTAAGGGAAAAGTAGATGGCTTTGCATGCATAACCTTTTGTGTAGGCACTGTGACCGTTGATGTGGGAAAACATTCATGGGAAGGCTATTAGTTGGTCTAATCAGACTGAAGTACTTATCCGAAAGCAAAGCAAAGTGCAATTAGGCTAGAATTACAATTGGACTAATTACAATTCAGAAGCTTTAGCTCTTGGTAAACGCATGATTTTAACCCTATTTTAGCAACTTTTAATATTTTATAAGCAATGATATTCCATACTAATGAATAGGGACAGATGTCTATTGCAGATAGAAAATTAAATAAAGAACTATTTTCAGAAGAATAAGGAGCTAATTCAAGCTGGGGACTGAATCAATGGAATTGTTATTACTTTCGTTTCAGTCAGAAGCCTAGGTTTTGGAGGGGATGCAGCCAGTGTGGGCTAGAGGTTGGTTAAAGCCGTCATCACGGCTGGGTAAAAAGAGCCATTCTGTGTTCTCAAGGAGTTTGAGCTACACTGAATGAGGAGCAAGAAGATGCTTAAATTGGATAGACAGGCCCATCTTTTGGTATGGAAGTGTCAACAAATGAAAACATCGCATTTTGCTTCTGGAGTATTCAGTTCTTCCTCTTGAGAAAAATGGGTTTGCCCAGTGCTTTGCAAAGTATCAATCAGATATCTAATGGACATTTTTGATAACAATTAACACCAGATGAAAACGTTTTGTCTCAGTTTTCTCTGTCCAAAGTACTCACTGTGCTAAATAGAGTATTGCTTTTACATTGTCACATTCTTCCTTCAGATCAGTGAGATTATGCTCAGTAAGCCACTTTCCGAATTTTATACAGATAAATCTGGGTCTTTTAATGCCATAACAACTCTATCAGCCAGATAATAAATTTGTATTTAATAGTGTTTGTGATAGAAGCCAAAACATCAACTCCTGTCTCTAGCAATCCAAATCAAAAACTGTGGCAGATAGAGATTAGAGATTACATTATCCTTGGCTCCATTGTACACTACCCCTTCTCACCTGGATCGCTCCTAATATTTTATAACCGTGGTATTCCATACTAATGAACAGGGGACAATGTCTATTGGTCTAGATGAAGGATAGAAAGATTAGAGTAAAGGAACTATTTTCAGAAGGACATAAAGAGCTCCATTCAAGCTAGGGGACTGATCATGTAATGATGTTTGTAAACCCCTTGCTCCGCCCTCCCCTTCTACCTCTTTATACTGACTATCTGCCCGCTATCTTTCAATTCAGATGAAAGGGTCTCACCTGAAATTTGACTGTCCATTTCCCTCCACAGAGATGCTGCCTGATCCGTTGAGTCCCTCCAGATTAGTTTGTTTTTGCTCCATTCTAACTCATTCTTTTCTGGGACCATGAGCCTGTGGAATTTTATTCTTTCTCAGGTCTTACTCTTATGGCCTGGAAACCCTCATAATTCATGTGTAGTGCCACACAGGCCATAGCTTCTTGAAGACTCAGCCTTGAAAGTATGAGGAAAGGTTTGGATTGGCTGAGGTTGCTTAAATATGATGGATAAAATTAGGAAGGGGCAGGATATACTGTATATAAAGGACCTTTTAGTAGAGTCAATAACCAGGAGGTCATAAACTTAAAGGAAATGATGGAAGGAAATGAGGAGGGATGTGGGGAATACTTCTGATCAGATAAACAGTGAGGTCTGGTCCTCTCTGGTCTGAAAAGCCTTCACTGCATTTCAAAAGTACAGAGCAATCAGGGGAAAATTTTAACACTCACATTATAAGTGAAATTGTCACTTACTTAATTCCTGTCTTGGGGGGGGGGGGGGACATGACAATACCCTTGGTATATATGAGATCCTTATATGAGTCATATCAAGGTTGCACTGTACTTGATGCTATAACCTCTAAGGCTAGGGACTGAAAAATTGAAAGTGGTCTAGAATAGTCTTTTTTTGGATGGGACAACATGGGCTTCTAAATTTGCTGTAAGTTTGTTGTGCTGTAAATTTGTACCATTCTATTATCTAAACCCTATTTGTATATAGGATTTAGATAATACAGGAAGTCCCCGATTTACGAATGCCCAACTTACAAATGTCCGTACTTACAAACCGACCTTCGTGGTCCCCGGGCCAAGTGCACATGTGCTGCCGGGGCCATGTGAGGCCGTGATTCCCGGGCCAAGTGCGTATGCGCGGACACTGTTCCGAGTTACATACAAAATCGGGTTACGAACAGTCTCAAAAACGGAACCCGTTCGTAACCCGGGGACTTTCTGTATATAGTATCTAAACACAGTGAAGTAAGATATAAATAGGGTAATGGATGGGAAGTTCAAGGGAGACGTCAGAGGGAGGTTTTTCACCCAGAGGATGGCTGGTGCATGGAATGCGCTGCCTGAGGTGGTGGTGGAGGCTGATACGTTGGCCAAGTTCAAGAGATTGTTAGATAAGTATATGGAGGAATTTAAGATAGAGGGATATATGGGAGGAAGGGGTTAGATAGTCTTAGGAGTGGTTTGAAGGTCGGCACAACATGGTGGGCCGGAGGGCCTATATTGTGCTGTATTGTTCTATGGTTCTATGGTATATATAGGATTTAGATCATATATATTATCTAAGCATAATAATGTAAGATATAAGTAGGGTATATATGGGACATAGATAATATATATGATCTAAACCCCATATATACCCTATTTATTTCTTACTTCATTATGCCTCCATTGAAGACAAGCCTTTGCATCACAATCTGCCACCTTCTCAGTTGTTTCCCCCTGCTAAAATGACAATGGGAGAAGAGCAGTGTGTCTGCCTTCATAGACGTTTGATCTGATAGCGCTTGAAACCCGTTGCAAGATGAAAGTGAAAACTGCTTTCTTTCCTGGCAATATTATCTACTCATTAATACACACAAGCATTGCAATAAAGGAAGCAGCCAGACCTGAAGGATCACGTTGCCTCAGAAAATCTAACCATTTATAACAAACCATCTCTGCAAGTAAGTTATTTTCTAATTTAATATCAGCTACAACAAATGTGGTGTTAATGAAAGTCTTATCAACAAAAAATAAATTATCAAAACAATCAGTTTTTGCCTTTATGAATTCTACCACCCAGCTAGTTCCTTTTAACTCAGCTATAACCAATGACTTTTTTTTCCTCAGGTATTCACTGAAAAGGCTTGTTTTTTTGCTGAACTGTTTTAAATATCTCCGATATAAGTCTTCACAAAGAGTTAGATAATTTAAAATAAAAAGTTGCTAAAAATTAAAATAAAACTAAAATAATAGATTCACAAATATACATAGAAACATCTGAATTATGAAGAAACCACTTGGCCCCTCAGGAATGCTCTGCCATTGAGTAAGGTCATGGCTGAGCTGATTATAACAACTGCATTCATGTCTACCTGGAATAATCTCTCAATTCCTTGCTTATCAAAGTATTATCTACCTCTGCCAAAGACGTGCAAACTTTTGAGAGAAAAAAAATCTCACTGCATCTGTGTCTTAAATAGATAACCTTATTTTTAAACAGTGATTCCTCATTCTAGATTTTCCCACAAGAGGAAATATCTTTGCCACATCCACCCTGTCAAGACCCCTCAGGATCTTATAGTTTTTAATCAGGTTCCTTCTCATTTTTCAAAACTCTAGAAGACACAAGCCTAGCCTGCCCAACCTTTCCTTATAAGACAACCACTGTTCCAGTTCTGTCCAGTAAAGCTCCTGAACTGTTTCCAATGGATTAATGTCTTGCCTTAAATAAGCAGAACAATATTGGACATGGTACTCCAGATGTGCTCTCACCAATGCCCGATATAACTGAAGAATTACTTCCTGAATTTTGTGTTCTATTCCCTTGCAATAAACAATAGTCTGTGACCTTTCCTACTTACTTGCTGTGTCTGCATACAAGTATTTTGCAAGATATGCACAAGGACCTTCAGATTCTTCTCCACCTCAGAGTTCTGCACTCTCTTACCATTTGGATATTGAGTTTCCTTTTTAACGTTCCCTGCCAAAATGAACAATTTCACATTTTCCACATCATACTCCATTTTCCAGATCTTTATCCATTCACCTAATCTTTCCATATTTCCTTATCGACTCCTTATATCCTCTTCACAACTTACTTTCCTACCCATCTCTGTATCATCAGCAAATATATCAACAGTAACTTTGGTGCTTTCATCCAACTAAAAAGTTGAGGTCCCAACACACTTGTTACGTCTTGCCAAACAAAAATAAAGACTCATTTATGCCGACTCTCTTTCCTTTTAATTCACCAATCTTCTATCCACACCTGTATGTTTCCTCCAACACCATGAATTATTACTTTCACATAACTATTAATGCAACACCTTATCATATGCCTTCAGGAAGTGTCAGTATGATACATAAACTAGTTCTCCTCTCTCTAACAGCAAAACCTTCCAATAAGTTGGTCAAACAATTTTTTTCATAACAGCTTCTAACAAGGTGTTAACTAGGCTATAGTTTCTAGCTTCACATCTCTCTTTTTGAATAAAGAAGTTACATTGCTGTTATCAAACTTAATGAAACCTTCCCTATATAGGGAATTGTGAAAAATTAAAACCAATACATTAACTATCTCACTAGCTACTTCTTCTAAGATCCTACGATGAAGTCCATTGGGACCCAGAGACTTGCCAGCCAACAGCTCCAACCATTTGCTCAGATTTAATTAAAAACATATGAAAACACCAGCAAATAATTAAAAACATTAAAATAAATTGCATCGACTCAAAGGTCTAACTACACTTGCCTCTTTTACACAGAAAGCGTAGCCCGGGGTCTAAACACCAGCCATGCCTAATGTAAAGATCAAAGCGATGTGGGATGTGAACCCAGCCACTCTCCTCAGCATGTCTGTGCTCTGCCACTGGGCTGAATGATGAATGATCGGATGCAAGGACATCTAACCTTCAGCTCATCTCAGATTTAGTGTTTGGCTGTGTATGTGGTTGTCTGTCAGCCTGATTCAGACTAAGAACCCTCGCCTCACTTTAACATCTCACCTCAAGGCCAGTGTGTCTGATATTGTGGGACTGTGCTGCAATTTAGGTTATGTTTCATTCCAATTCCAAATTGATGAAATTTGGTAGTTTTCTTTAAAATGCTGAAGTGATAGGAGCTATATGTTGTACTCTGCTTCTAAAATGTGTATTTGTTAAAGGTAATGAAAATAAGTTGAACAGAAACTACAGAATTGAGAACCATGACTCAGATGCATTCTAACTTGTACTGAACTTACCACATACAGTATTTATTGTGCTATGTGGAATCCAGCTCATTACACTGTGGAATTGTGGAATATCCTCAAGAGCAATAATCCTAAACATTCTAGTTAATATATGTTTATGCAATCAATCACAAAAAAACTGTAAAGTGCTAGTGGGTATCCAGTTATCCCTCAGCTCCTGCAGAGAATAAAAATGCAGCAGAATTTAATTGAGGATCTAAATCAATGCTTGTGGACTATTATTACATGATCCTTCTGAACATGGGCTGTGCCACTTGCTTCACTAACAAAGCAATTCTAAAACTCCCTCGACTCAAACTCAAATGAATTTAACTTCGGAATATTCACTCCTCAAATGCTAGTTCAATGTCAGTCACACCGATTCTGGAGCTATCTTTAAGGAAAATAAAATCCGACATTGGAGGTGGGGGCAAGTGGTGGGGGAAAGATTGGGCATGGGGCACAGCAGGGCTGAAATCGGCAATCATGAGGGCATTGGTGTTTGTAATTTGGGGGTGTGGGGGTGATGGTTTTGTCAGTAGCAAAGTGTGGTTGTATTGTAGAACGATCCTCCTGATCTCAACAGCAGCATTGGTTGTGTACTATATATAAAATGATGATACCCGCAGTCGTCCCTTTCAGAACTGTTAGTTGGGTGGAAGGGAGATCCAGCTGTCCTGCTGTGGAACCAGCTGCTTCTGGAAAAATTCCACTCATTAATGGATTCGTGAAAAAGGTGCTTCTATCCTAATTTGTATTTCCAAACTCCGAATACCTACAAAGGCAAAGAAAGCTTGTCTCAGGGTGTCGACTAACATGGCACTTCCAGTTTAAAATGTAAATGAACACATATACTGCCTGGTTGGATGCTTTGATGTCTACTTTGTGAGAATAATATAATGTTTGATTGATTTGTCTGCTTGCTCGTTTAAAGAAATATGGATCCTTTCGTTCAATGTACTTATTTATAAATTATTCTCTAACAGAAATTCCCAAACCTGTTAACTTGACAAGAAAGTGATGAAGAGAAATTTGAAGTAGATTTTTCACTGAAAATTAGGAAATAGAATTCAGGGCTCTTAACCAATCTCTGGTAAGTTATGTCACCCTTTTTTGTTCTGCGAACATTCATTGTGTGTAGAGCTGATATTGATTCAAATTTCCCCCCAGGATTTGAAGAATTGGGCAAAAATTGGGCAAAATAATGTTGTGGCATTCAGCAGATAGTTTCATGTGTTAAAGCAATTCTGTGGGTTCCTGTCAGCAGGCCCATGCTGAACTTCCAACTGGCGCATCCTTCTCACAATGACTGTTGGGAAGGAAGCCATTGATTGAAGAATATTCCTCATGGTAGCTGCAGGTCAGTTGCAGGAAAGGTTGTTGTGGAGGTGAAGCTTAACAGGGAAGGCCTCCAGTGTGTCAGGTCACCGCCTCATCTCCCCAAAACTATGTGATGAATTCACATCATCAGCCCGTGGAAATTAGAAATCAGAGAGCAGAGTTCTTTCCCAATCCTTGATAAGCTGCATTAGTCTCAAAAATGGACTTCAAACTTTTTAGGCGTGTTAAACATTTGCTGTGTATAGTAATCCCAACATGTACAGTGTATAGTGGCCCAAACAGATACTGCATATCGTAGCCCCAACATGTATTTTGTATAGTAGTCCCAACATGTTCAGTAGTCTCAACATGCAGACCCTTTAGCTGCCATCTCATTCCCAAGTCCTGGGCTATGTTCTTCTGGTTTTTATCAATTAACGATGATGATAGTAGGTTCCCCCCAAAAACTCCAAGCTCTGCCACCAGTAGAGGGAATGTATGTTGCATGAATGATGATGTCATTAGCTATATGACTGACATCAGGAAAATGTCAGCCATGTTAACATGAATTCTCTCTGGAAATGCCTGGGACAATTTTACTAGAAATTGCCACCAGCATAATCTAAAATGTGCATAATAGCTTTGATGAATGATTTGCATCTAAATGTTTACAAATACTGGGCAATTCTGCTTTTTTATGTATGTTTTTTTTTATTTGCTGAGGGTGCATTTTCCAGCATTGCTGAGATGCCTTTTCAACAGATGCATCTGTGGTGACACTGTTAACAGCACTTCATTACTGGGAGCATCAACATTGCCATGACTGGCCACTCAGGGTGGGTTGGGACCTTGGGACAGGTAACAAGACGTACCTATCAGTGAACAGCCTACTTTCACAGAATCTGTGGAGAAATCACATCTTTGCTGATGAACAATGTACTCAAGGGCTCAGGTTTTTCAAGGGAGAAAAATGTGACATTCTGTAGGAAGACCTTCAGCCACACAGAAATGCCTAAAATGCTCTCTCCATAGAGGTTGTCACTTTAACTCTGAATTTCTTTACTACAAGATATTTTCAAGTGGCTGCAGCAGATCTCTGCCATGTCTTCCAATTTGCTGTTCACATCTACATCATAGCAGTCACCCAGGTTCTCCACTCCAGAAGGAACAACTATTCTGCTTTCATTTCAATGAAGCTCAAGTGGTATCTTGGGCATTGGGATTTGCCAATATTGCTGGCTTCCCATGAGAGTAGGTAGCCATTGAATGCATTCATTACCCGTGAGGGCTCCTTTTAATGATCTGTTCAGTGATCAGGAAAGATCTCCACACTCTCTGCCCACAAGAAGAGTTTCCTGATGGTGAATACCATGATTCTGAGAAACACACTTCACCCCTTCAGCAGTGCTGGATATTTTGTGGCCAGCATTGCTTAAAGGGTGGATCTTGGAGGAAAAACCAGCCTCTACTCCTCGGCTGCTCACATCAGTGTACTCTCCAACTGCAGCAGCTGATTGGAGATATAATGAGAGCCAGTTTTACAGATTTTTTTGTGGGGGCCAATTGGGTGTCTAAATGCAATAACTGTTTACTGCAATAAAAAAAACGGTGAAAGCAAATCTTTAGGCAATTGAATTTAATGATTTAAAAAAATCAAATTAGAATGAGTAATGAAACTGCCTCACTTCCCTCTTATAGGTATAAAAAATTGGAATCTGTTACTGTTAAAAATAATTAAGATTGATGTTTCCTCATTTTCAGATAAAATGTAGGTGGAGACATTTAATTGGCTTCAAAGTTAATTTGCTTTTTGTAAATTGAACTAACATTAAACTATACAGAGATTCTCTCTCCCTCTCTCTCTGTCTCATCTCGCTCTCTTCTTTCTCGCTCTCTTTTTCATTTTCTTCATTTGATCTCAGTTTCATTTTGATCCTTTTTAATTCCTGCTGAAGGTGTGTGTTGCTGGTCATCCACTGTTTATTGCTCATTCCTGACCATCCTCAAAGTGGTTTGATGCAATTGAATTGCCTGCTATCCATTCCAAAGGCCAGTTAAAAGTCAGCCACATTAATGTAGAGCTGGGGTCACTTATACTCCGGATATGAATTTCAGGTTTCCTTGGCTAAATGACAACAACAAATCAATTGAGATTTTATGATAATCCAACAATTTCATGATCACTTTCATTGATATTCTTTTACTTCTTTTTAAATTCAATTCACATTTTTCAACTTGCAGTGACATTTAAACTCATTCTGTGCAGAGTTAGTTCAACCTCTGGTCCGGTGATATAAGCACTACACTACACTACAATGGCCATTCACACCCTTGCTGTTTTCTTTTACTCTGCCTCTTGGGAGTAAGCAATAATTAGCATCGACCTTTACCACTGTCAATAATGCTCTGGAAGGTAATTAGTTGACTTCAAAATTCAACATTTACTGAAAATTCAATTAACATTAATATGAAGACTGTCTAGGCCAGAAATAGGTTTGGTACTTTTTAATCCTGCTAAAACAACATTGTGGATCAACTTCGTGGTGTTTGCTAAAGTCACACAAAGAGCAAGGTCTCAGTTGCATGGTTAACAGAACCACATTTTTAGGTTTCCCTGTAATGGCATTCTGAAACTTACACGCTCAGTTTCATAGTGAGATTATCTACTGATATGTTGCAAGTTCTTGTAGCTTAGCAGATGTAATCGATGCAGCCACCTCTTAAAGGGACATCCCATACATTACAACCAATGCTCTTCCAACTGCAAGGGAGTGTTGTTAGTGAATGAATGGATGCTGCCATGATGGGAGGGTGAGGAAGTATATTACGGGTAGGAGAATACTCTCAGGGTGGCAGAGGGACCTGTGTAGGCTAATGAAGAACAGTGCCCACAGGAGACATGCATGGAGACCTCTCTAAACATAAAGACCAACCAGGCCAACACAAAATACTGCTAGCAGGAAGTCGGAAGGGAGGTCTCTGTAATGACATAAGTGCAGCCGATGAATGCCCACAATGCAGGCAAATATCTGTGCCCACTCCATCTGTTCTTGCAGGCTGAAGCAAACAAAGCTGAAGTTTACCCTCCTTGCCTGTGCATTTTAGGTGATCTCCTTATTGCAGCAGTGTTTAGCAAACCGTGAGGTGTGGCAAAGATCAGCAACAGCACCCTGGAATGATTGCAAAACCAGGAGGCTGAGAGTGGCTGTGTCCTTCAATTTCATGAGCGAGGCAGAAATGCACACGTGTGAGGCCATGCTTAAGATCACAGCCAGTCACAAATTTCAGTGAGGACAAGAAATGCAATTTGAGTGTTGGTCTTTTAAATAGCATAGTTTTGAGGGAACAGCCTTAGCAAAACTTGGTTATTCTGTGAGTAAATTAGAACGATAATTTTTCAGAGCAGTGAGGTTGAAAATTCAGAGAAAAGCAAGGAAGACAAATTTGAGCTTTGCATGATTGTTGATGTCATTTTGTGGGTGTTTTACACTGGAAAAGTGGTGCTGGGGCAATTTAAAATCCTGGTGAAAAGTTAAGGGGCAAAATGTTATCCTGTGTTTAAAGTGCACTTCCCAAATAACCCATGCATCATAGTTCTGTTCAGAGATGAGCACATGAATTTCTGTGCTTTTATCTCTGCTGTTCTCTTTCTATTTAATATATTTTGAGTTGCCAAGAAGAAACATCCTGTATAATGAGAACAGTCTTGTTTAGAAATTGGATAGCATCCATTTTTGTTGTGCTGAATGTTTTACCTGGTGTCATATTGGGTACCACCTGAGCAATAGTTTCCTCACTCTTGGAAGTGTTTAAGCCCAATCTGCATGAGTAAACAGGCAGTTGTCACGGTATTCGCGTGCTAACTCAGGGAGCTGGTGCTATGAAAGACCCTTCTCTCTAACAGCCAGGCTTGGATCTCCAGGAGAAAACCACACCCCACCCTGACACATGGGCCTAAACACACCAGGCAGCATTGGCACTGGAGGTCACAGATTGGGATTTGTATGAACTAAGGTGTTAGAGTACATGGATCCTTCCACCTGTGCTCAGTATGGACAGCACTGAGATTTTTTATAAGTTGTTGATGGTGCGTATGGTGGGGGAGGTTGGGTATGATGCTGGAGGAATATGTAAAATATAAAAGCCTTAAGTCATGTATGGCTACATGGAGACACAAGAGATTCTGCAGATGCTGGAATCCGGAGCAACGCACACAAAAGGCTGGAGGAACTCAGCAGGTCAGGCAGCATCTACGGAGGGAAATGGACAGTCGACCTTTCAGGTCAAGACCCTTCATCGGGACTGGAAAGAAAGAGGGGAAATAGCCAGTATAAAAAAGGTGGGGGGAAGGGGTGGAGCAAGAGCTGGCAGGTGATAGGTGGATTCAGGTAAGGGCGGAGGTGATAGACAGGTGAGTGAGGGAGGAGAGTGGGAATGATGTAAGAACCTGATGATAGGTGGAAGTGACAAAGGGCTGAAGAAGATGGAATCTGATAGGAGAGGACAGTGGACCATGGAATAGAGGGAAGGAGGTAGGGAGGGGAGCCGGTGTGGGTGATGGGAGATGGAGAGAGTGGGGGAGGGGAAAGAGAAAGGGTGATGGGGGCTGGTGGGAGTAGGATAAAGAAAGGAAGGGACAGAGGGGAGTGGTTACATGAGTTGATATTCATGAAGTCAGGTTGGAGACTACCAAGGTAGAACATGAGGTGCTGATCTTCTAATCTGCATCTAGCCTCAACTTGGCAGTGGAGGAAGCCATGGACAGACATGTCAGTGTGGACTGGGAAGTGGAATTAAAATGGCTGGCCACCGGGGGATCCCGGCTGTTACTGCGGATGGGACGAAGGTGCTCGACGAAGCAGTCGCCCATTCTGGGCGGAGTCTCACTGATGTAGAGGAGGCCGCACCGGGAGCACCGGATGCAATAATTAACACCGATGGATTCACATCTCCTTATTTTCTGTGTAATGAACATCTTAATCGATAAAGAATTTATAACACTGTTTATTGGTTGTGAACCTTTGTTCTAATATCTGCTAGTGAGTAACGGCTGGGTACTGCGCACAGTGATGATGTCATCACGTGAGTGGAATATGAGGGGGAAATTATGACATTGGCATCAGGGTGAAGCACATGGTTTAATTTCCTGATGTATGGGACTTCAAGAGGAAGTAGGTGCAGAGACTACACAAAGGGCTTTACTTTGTGAAATAAACACAGAATAAAATAGGTATGCATGGGTCCAATTTCTCAGAATATAATTTTCTTTCTCTCATAAACTTTTTCACAGAGCTTATTTTTTAAGTGCTTCCAACATTAGAAAAAAATCTAGTTGTGATCTTCTTAATTAGTTGCTGATTAGAAAATCCTTGAAATAAAAGAAAAATGTGCCATTAGTACAGCTGGCTCCTATTGTTGTATCTCGGGAGATTAGCTACATGCACTGCATAATACAAATACCTCTCATGGAATTACATCTCTGGACAAAAATACCAAGTCCAAACTAAAGCTCTGCATAGCCAAACATTTCCATGGAACCCTTGGAGGCATTAATACACACAAGTGACAATTCAGTTGTTAACATTGATCATGTCATTGTGAAATATATATTTATTTAATGACTCATTGAGAACATTAAACACTTTAGTTATTGAGAACAAGATAGGAGAGGAAACTAATTTTCAGAAGGTATAATGAGAGAGCAGTGGTAATCGGAGCCAGACAGTGTAATCATGAGATAATGTGCTCTCATCATAAAATTATATCATCGACAGGCCTCACACAAAATAGATATAATTTTATGATGAGATCACGTTGACATCTTTTAATATTGAAAATAACAATCACATTGTTACCTCTTGGAGCAACTTAATGCATTACTTAGAAAGTGTTTTCAGTGTGTCATTCGAGCTCAATTAACACAGCATAGACCCAGACCTTCAGTCTCTTGCACTTGCCAAATTTAATAAGTAGGAGTTAGATTTTAAACATCAAATATAGGATTTATATTAGAAATTAAAATCAATAGGTAAATCTCAACCCCAGATTCCTGATATGCCTTCCATATCCAATTCTCCCTGCATATGGGACCCAATTTACACACTGAAACACGCTGCATACGTGCAGTCTCTGTTCCTTCAGCAGATGATGCTGTAAGTGCTTTTCTTCAGTACTAAAAGTGTATCACACCTTCTGTTGCACACAATGAGAATATTTATTGCTTAATAAAATAACATAATGGTATAGTGAATCAGCAGTCCTGATATCAGCTCCCTTGATTTTTTATTTTTTCATTGATTTCGGGAGAATTAGAGAGTAGAGGACTGATTACCTATTGCACATGATGGTAAAATTCACAAGAGTGGCTATTTTATAATGTTAGTTTATTCATCCATGATTGAAACCACAAATTTCTCGATGTGCTTCCTAAAATATTTCTCAGCCCTTATTTTCAATATTCATTTGTCCTATGGTAGAATCTACACATTAGCCTTAAGGAAACAACCAAAAGTGGTTAAGCATCCAAGGGAGAGCTTCACGAAATTTCAATCTTCCCCTCCCCAACCCAACCAGAAATTTAATTAAAAATTTGGGATGTCAATCATATGTTGCAATGAATATTGCTTATATCTGCATATTACTTAATTCTGATTAGTCATATACAACAAAAGGACAAATCCATTGTATCGTAACATTATATCAATGCATCATATTGCGTTGAAAATAATTAGACCATCTATTGCTATCCATTTACATTTTTATGACCTTCTGTGATATTCATCAGGATTTATTTCCATCCAGCTCCCTTTTAATGGAGTTCTCCAATGTATCATAAGTTACTTTTTATGGGACCCTACTCCACTACCGAAAGAAGAAATGCATCTGAGTCTTAATTAACCAAGGCATATTTACCAGTATTCTCTACATTTTCCTTTGCTCTTGTGAACACATTAGAATAGATATGTGAACTTTGTTATTTGTAATGAACACAAAAATTCTGATAGACCTCTGCCATCAGGACACAAGCAGAAAGAGCATGGGAACACCACCACCTTCCTATTGCCCTCCACATCACACACCATCCCAACTTGGAAATGTATCTTCAGTCATTCATTAAGTACTGAAATTCCCTACCCAATAGCATTGTGGGAGTATCTTCACCAGAAGAACTTCAGTGTTTCTAGAGGATGGCTCACCACCGCCACCGAATGGCCTACTTCCACTCCTTTGTCTTGTGATCTTGTGATCTTGTGACCTCAAGGAACAGGTGATAAATGCTGGCCTTGCTAGCTCTACCCACATCCCAAAAACTGAAGAAGTAAAAATATAATCTGTCTTGAATTCCACTTCTAAAATTTGGTTCCACTGAAGTCAGTGAGTTATGCCAAGACTGTTCTTTGCGCAACAGAAAAACCTTAAGTACCTTCTTTTAGAGTTGCCACCGCACTAATGGAAATCAAACGGCAAGGAAGTGAAAATCAAAACAATCCACATACTGCTAACTTTCAGCTTCCTGGCCATCATGAAGGCTGTCGGCTGAACCTCATATTAATCAGGGATTGGAGCCCACAAAGTTGGATAAAGTTGCAATGAGCTCTTACAGGGCAATTTTATAATGTGAGTTTGTCACTCTGGAGTACAGTTCCTTCATTTTTTTTCTGGCTGTTGGCATGCCTGGCATGCTATGTTGCTGGTCATCAGCAGTAGGGATTGCACCCCTTGTAGGATGTCAAAAAGAGACAATGTAAATAAATCTTACTTCGGTGGTGTACTCCAACATTCCCACTTTTTGACATTCCCAAAACATTGCTAAATCCTTGCCTGATGATTTATTTTGCCCCAGGGCTTGCTCCTCTTGCAGCATCTCCTGAACTCGACAAATCATACCTGGACAGATATTTGAATGGACAATTCTGCAGCTCCATTTAAATACAACCCATCTCTTAAACCAGACTTTGATTTTTACTGAATATTTCAGCAGCTTTGTTTTGACCATGTGTTTGGTCCCTGTTCACTGTGTTATAGTGTAGACAATGAATAGGAGTGGGATTTTCAACCATGAAGTGTATACAGGTCAGATCCTGTCCAAATCAGTAGGAATCATTAAATGATATTTTTCCAGTTTTGGTATCCCCCTTCAATTCTTTCCACCTCTCATATTTCTTATCTCCTCAACTTCTCCAACACCACCGATTAAATTCACAACACTAAATGTTGTTGATAGTGAAGAAGGTTATTGTAGATTACAGGGGGATCTTGATCAGTTAAGGAAGTGGGCCCAGGAGTGGAAAATGGATTTCAATACAGATAAGTGTGAGGTGATGCATTTTGGAAAGTCAACCCAATGTAGGACTTATACTATGAACTGTAGGGAACTAGGGAGTGTAATGGAACAGAGGGACCCAGGAGTACAAGTGCATAGTTCGTTGAAAGTGGCATCACAGGTAGACAGGGTGGCCTTCATCAGTCAGGGCACTGAGTATAGGAGTTGGGACATTATGTTGCAGTTGTATAAGTTGATGTTGAGGCCACATTTGCAGTATTATGTACTGTTTTGGTCACCCTGTTATAGCAAAGACGCGATTAAACTGGAAGGAATGCAGGGGAGATTTACGAGGATGTTGCCAAGACTACAGGGCCTGAGTTATAGGGAGAAGTTGGCTAAGCTAGGTCTTTATTCCTTGGAACATAGAGAATAACCTTATAGAAATGTTTAAGGGCAACCTTATAGAAATGTTTAAAATTATGAGAGACATAGATAAGATGCATGGTAACAGTCTTTTCTCCAGGGTAGGAGAGTCCAAAATCAGGGGGCATAGGTTTAGGGTGAGAGGGGAAAGATTTAAAAGCGACCTGATGGGCAACTTCTTCATGCAGAGGGTGGTGAGTATATGGAATAAGCTGACAGAGGAAGTGGTTGAGGCAGGTACAATGGTATCATTTAAAAAGCACTTGGATAGGCACATGAAGGGGAGGGGCTTGGAGGGATATGGGCAGAACGCAGGAAATCGGGACTAGCTGGGTGGGCACCATGATCAGCATGGAATCATTGGGCCGAAGGGCCTGTATCCATGCTGCCTTCCTCTATGACTCTAAATTAAGTCAGAAACATCGGATCTGGAGGTTTGAGCTGCATACTGTCAATTTTAATTGAGCCATTAAGTTCCTAATATGATAAAATATCTTTATTAGTCACATGTATATCGAAACACACAGTGAAATGCATCTTTTTGCATAGAGTATTCTGGGGGCAACATAGCATGCCCACAACTTCCTAACCTGTATGTCTTTGGAATGTGGGAGGAAACCTGAGCACCCAGAGGAAACCCATGCAGACACAGGGAGAACATACAAACTCCTTACAGGCAGCAGCCGGAATAGAACCCGGGTCACTGGCACTGCAGTAGTGTTACGCTAACCAGTACACTACCGTGCCTGCCCTTGATTAACCCTGTCAATACTTGATTAATCCTGTCAATAACAGCTTCATTTGATGGCTGCAGTTTATAATCATAATCAAATTCTTTTGAAATTCTTTCTGCAATTTAGGTAGAGTCTTATATATTGCAATTCAACCCTTCACCTGCTTAGTCTTCCAGGTCTGTTGAAAGTTTACTATCTTCTATAGATAAGATAAGATCAGATCTCTTTATTAGTCACATGTACATCGAGACACACAGTGAAATGCATCTTTTGCGTAGAGTGTTCTGGGGGGCAGCCTGCAAGTGTCGCCACACTTCCAGTGCCAACATAGCATGCCCACAAATTCCTAACCCGCACATCTTTGGAATGTGGGAAGAAACTGGAACACCCAGAGGAAACCCACACAGACACGGAGAGCATGTACAAACTCCTTACAGACAGCGGCAGGAATTGAACCCGGATCGCTGGCGCTGTAATAGCGTCATGCTAACCACTACACTACCGTGCCTGCCATATGGCCAATTGGCTACTTGCTGTAATGTTATCAAGAAATTTTACATAACTAAAGTATCATCTCTCTTATATTTCACTAGTGTAAAGAGCTATACAGCTAAATGACACATAGGTAACTGCAGAACATACGAAAATCCATTTCTTTGGTTAAAAGGACACTGTAATATGCAGCGTGGAGGAGCATTTTGTTCTTCTGCAGGGTGGTCCTGGTACTGATAGAAGCTACATTCAATTTGTAGCACAAAATGCTGTTTTGCTGAGTAAGAGCCAAAACTGAACTGTTATTGACTGTGAGTAACTCTTCTTCCTGTTCACAATTGTAATTTTTCTTTTCAATACTTTCCACTCTATATAACAAATAATAACTGTCACTTGCGCTGCGCTGTGTTCTTGGTGACATGGCAACTAAATGGTAATGCAAGAAATTTTACAAAACACTTTACAATTTTTACTTTCTCCTGTCAAATAGAAGTTTAGAGACTTTTGTCCTTATTATTGATTGGAATTTCAAGTAATCAGAAGAGGATTAGGCACTGTGCCACTCCAGAAGTCACAGACTTAGCATTCAATTCCAAGAAAACCTAATACTGATGATGTCACTGTAGTTTGAAGGTTATAATAATCTTTGAAGGTTGATTTGCTGAAGAACAGTTCAAAGCTTGTGCCGGGTTCTGGATGAACCTGATTTTTTGCCTGAGTTCCTGCTATCATCAGCTCTTTGTGAATTATCAGGATCTTCACAAACACTTTTCAGTCCAGCTCTTCTAATCTATAGATGTGATGGTGTGCAGTCAGCTGAGGTAATCTGACTTAGTATCAGCTATTATGCGGTATAAAGCATGTTGAATCTTGGTAAAGACATTGTATGCTCAAAGTGCTTCCAGTTGTGTGAGTACATTCTACCAGTCTGCAAAAGTGACATGGAAATAGTAGCCTGGAAATGTTTTGTATTTATCAGAAAAATATACCTTCCAGTGATAGATTGTGGCATGCTGAGTAATTCATGAAACCAACATTAATACTATTTGGATAATGAAACGTTATCTTGAAGGGACTCTTTTTGAAAGCCAATAATCCAGGATGGTGTATGAGACTCTCTAAAATAACACAGAATAGAATGAGCTTTTCATCTGCATCTAACACACTGTTAACTGTGCCCAGAATCCTTAATAACAACCAACATTAATTGATTTATCTCACATCATCCCATTTATTGACATGAAGGAAGAATGTAAGGACAAAAAGCAGGACAAAGACTTGCAAAAGAAGCAAATTATTGATATCATAATGGTGGCCAAAACAGTTGGCAGCTGACCATTAATTTTGGCTGCAGTGGTTCTGCCAAGAAGATTAGGTTCCTATTTAACATATTTGATTGCATGGGGATCTTAACATTGTTTAGATTAAAACTTTTTTTTAACATAAAATTGTTACCATTCTTCCTAAAGTACTGCCCAACTCAACTAACCGTGGAAGGGCAAATTAAGAGGTGACAATCTGTAACGTTGTATGAGGGGGTTGTAAACTGCATATAATAAGTTTGGAAGCAGATGTGGCAAAATCTTCTTCTGACATAAGAACATAGGAACCTAGGAGCAGGAGTAAGCCACCAACACTTTGAGCCTGCTTCACCATTCGATATAATCATGACTGATCCTATATTTCAACAACATATTCTTACACCCTCGTTATACCCCTTAATTACTTTTGTGCTTAGAAATCTATCCATCTCCTTCCTAATATATTCAATGACTTGGCCTTCATAATCTTCGGTGGTAAAGAATTCCACGACTTCACTACCCTCCGACTGAAGCCATTTCTCCCCTTCTCAGTCCCAAATCCTGAGAGTGTATCATAGGACGGTGACCCGTGTTCTAGACCTCCCAGCCAGGGAAGATATGCTCCCAGCATCCAGGCTGTCAAACCCTGTCAGAAGTTCATATGTTTCTGTGAGATCTTGTAAACTTTAGTGAATATTGGCTGAGTTGATCAAATCTTATGCAACATTCCCAAACAGATGAACTTTTGTTGCTTTCTCCAATATCAAATATATCTTTTCGTAGGTAGGGCAACCAAAACTGTACACTGCATTCCACTTGTAAACTTTGAAGTCTTTTTTAAGTTCAGCTGTTCACTGCTTGCATGCTTTATAACTTCAAAAAGAAGGAACTTGCATGTATAAAACACACTTTAGGCTATCAGAAAGTCCATGGGGCTTTATATCCAGTGAAGTCTCTTGAAGTGTGGTCGCTGTTGCATTTATCAAAGCCAATCTGCAGGTTCATTGACCGTCCTTGTCTACCCACTCCAGTTCTTTTCATCTCTCCCACAGAAATGACTGCTTCAGGTTGCTCCAACCTCCGCAGCATCAGATCTCCCATCTACTTAATGACAAGCAGTCCAAAAAGAAACTCATGGGACTTCCCATCTTCTCAGAACGTCCCAAGAGCTTTACAGCTAAAGAAACACACTTCATCTGTGGTCGCACGTGACATAGGAAACATGCCAACTAATTTGTGCAGAACAAGCTCTCAACACGATTGAATAATGCCCAATAAATTATTTTAATGATGTCAGTTGAAGAACTGATATTGGTAGGGATACTAGAGGTAACTCTCCTGTTCTTATTCAAAATATCATCATGAATTATTTACATAAACTGAGGAGACCAGAAAGGACCTCAATTTTCCTTTGAAAGGTGGAGCTTCAGAAGTCTAACATGGCCTCAACAATGATGTGTGGACGAGATCTGTGCTCAAATGTCAAGGGTGGTACTTGAAAAACATTGCATTTAGTACCAGCAGTAAATAAGAGTTTATCATGTATATTGTTCAGGCCTTCCTCTCCTCTTATCAGAGGAAGGTGGACACCTGAGGTACTCTAGTGAATGCTTCTTCAAATGCCATATCTCACCTACTGCACTACCAGCCTCATACAGCGCTCCATGTATGGTAGCCCCCCACATGTGCTAATCAACAGACTTGTCAGCCAAACATAACGTTTTGAGCTTCACATCCACATAGAGATAAAGAGAGATATCTTTATTAGTCACATGTACATCAAAACACACAGTGAAATGCATCTTTTTGCTTAGCGTGTTCTGGGGGCAGCCAGCAAGTGTCACCGTAGCATGCCTACAACTTCCTAACCCGTACGTCTTTGAAATGTGGAAGGAAACCCACACAGTCACGGGGAGAACATACAAACTCCTTTCATAGAATACGCACACTCTCATCAATTCAACCATGACAGCAACATCACTTCAACATTATGTGACACACGTCGCTGCTTGACATCTGTGGTGAAAGACTCAGATAAAGACTTTGATGGTGCATCCTATAGAAAGCTGATGGAAATGCATGTTGGAATAGTTAGTGAGGCCTGACACAAAGCTCGAACGCAATGTGAAGGACATGGATGGACCCAGGATCAACTATGCACAGGAAATTTTCACAGGCTGATTTCTTCTCTTATTTTGTGGGGAGCTCTAATAACCACATGGTACCTGGTGGCCAACGACTAGGCCTCCATGAAACACAAACAGTTGGCACCCAAGGTGTGAGTGCTGCAGTGGGAGCTCAGACCTCTGCCATCCAAGTTCAACCTGCTGCTGTTGTGTTTCAGGATGTTAATTTAAAAGGGCCCTGCAAGGCTGCAGGGTCTCACAGCAAATCAGCAATTGTTCTTCCAACAGATTCTAACAATTGCAGGTGTACTGAAGAGTGGCTGTAACTATCTGGAATATAAACTTACTGTCCCCTTTCAGATGACATAATCCCATCACTTCCACCCTGCTGCCGATCAGTCAGTCAGACCAGACTGCTGCACTCGTGGTTTTCAAACAAGCCTTCTGGCCCCAGAGCTGCTCAAGGCAATCGTCTGAAGCCATCCAGTCTTGTCTGCTGAGCAGCCACAATTTCTTCCCACACCAGGGGGCGCAACCTGGGGAGTACAAGGACAAGAAATGCACATGGAAGACAGGTAATGAAAGCATGTGCAGAGGTGTTAGCTGAAGTTTCTTGTAGTATGCATGCTTTGATATATGAATTTATTTTGAAATGTTTATTTGGTGTGCTTTTTATTTTTATTCTATTGGCATACAGGCACTATAATTGTCAGCAACAGAAGAAAGGTAAGATGGAGAATTTCTGTGAATGGAGAATTGGTATTACATTGGTGTGAGTACTTCATAGGCAGTCTAGTCAGAAAGGAGTTGTCCAGGTTGTATCCTCCCTTCCCCTTCTGCCTGTTCTCTGCCCTCATCCTCTTCCTTCAGTTCAATAGTGGCTTGCTGTGAGAAGAGCTTCTATATCCAATTGCAAGGTTGTATTGCATACATAAGACCAATATGAATCTTGACACCTACTGTGCAGAGTGCAGTGTGTTTCCTCCAGAGAGTTTCAGAATGTCGGCTCTCAATCAAATTTCATGTGTCAACATGGCATTCACTGTAGGTATAAAAACAGAAAATACTGAAAATACTCAGTAGGTGAGGTAGCATCTGTGGAAAGAGAAACAGAGATATCATAGATCATAGAAAACTACAGTACAGGCCCTTTGGCCCACAACGTTGTGCCGACATTTTATCCTGCTCTAAGATCTATCTAACCCTTCCCTCCCACATAGCCCCCCCATTTTTCTATCATGTATGTGTCTATCTAAGAGCCTCTTAAATGTCCCTAATGTATCTGCCCCCACAACCTCTGCAGGTAGTGCGTTCCATGCACCCACCACTCTCTGTGTAAAAAACTTACCCCTGACATCCACCTTATACCTTCCTCCATTCACCTTAACATTATGTCTCCTCATGTTAACCATTGTCGCCCTGGGAAAAAGTCTCTGACTGAGATATGTTTCAGGTTGAAATACCTTTCTGAGAATTGTGAGAGAAAAAGAAAATCAAATTAACATAAATTACATTGAAGGTGGGGGCAGGATGTATAGGCCAAAGAGAACGTGCTTGACAATGTGAGGGCCAGAGTCATTGTGGGATAACTTGTAGTGATCCTCCTGTCCATAGGTTAACTGGGGGGAGATGGTGGGGGTGCTGGGAGGGCGATAGAGGGTGAGAATATAAATAAAGAAGCTTTAAATATTGTGAAATGCAGGGTTGTGAGACACGACCAGCAAGTCAGGCTGTATTAGTGGAGTTAATAATTGAACCAATATTACAGACAGTTGATGTACAACAGAAGGGGCCAGTTCTGACACACAAAGGAAATTACTTGAAGTCTTGAAGTTGAGGAATTTGATATTGACTCCGTAAGGCTGCAAGATGCTCTTAGGGAAGATGTTTTTTCTCAAGCTTGCATTTGATTCATTATATCAATCGTAGCAGCCATAGGCAGATGGGTCCGAGTCGGAATAGGATGGAGAATTAACCAACAGGAAGCTCAATGCCACCCCTGTGGACTGAACAGGTTCTCTGCAAAGTGGTCACCCAATCTGTGTTTGGTTTCTCTGGTATAGAGGAGACCACGCTGTGAGAACCAAATGCAGTGCACGAAATTGGACGATGTACGAGTGAATCACTGCTTCATCTGGAAGACTGTCTCGGTCCCTATTTTGTGAAGGGGAAGAGTAAAAGGACAGGTGTGGCATCTCCTGCTGTTGCTGGCGAAATTCCATGAGAAAGGGAGTGATTGGTTAGGACATAAGAATGACAGAGAGCCGCAAAGAGAATAGTCCCTTCCACGTGTTGAAGGGAAGGTGAAGATGTGTGATGGAATCCTGCTGGAACTGGTGGAAACTACAAAGGATGATCCATTGAATGCAGAGCCTGGTGGGTGGAAGATGAGGACCAGGAAACTCTGTTCCTGCTCTGTCCGGGAGGAAAAGGGGTGCGAAGAGAGGTGTGGGAAATAGATGAGATGCGGTCAAGGGCTCTGTCCAACATTGTAGAGGGAAGCCACAATTCAGGAAGAAGGGAAGATGAAGGGCCTTCAACCTGAAGTGTTAACTCATTTTCTCTTTGCACAGATGCTGCCTAAGCAGCTAATGTTTCCAGTATTTTCTGTTTTGATTTTAGATTTCCAGCATTTGCAGCTTCCTTCTTGATTCTCATTCTCCGTAGGCATACTGTTCACATACACGCAGGTTATACAGTGACTTCTTGACCTGTAACGTCAGAAGTAGCTCTGATCAGCTAGTGGCCAGTCTTTGGTTTGTTGTGGTGGCTCAAATATAATTGTCTCGGCGCACTGCATTAGAATGAAGGGAATCTAGATTACTGTCAGGATACTGGACATTGACTTGCTTAATTAATTGCCCAAAGTCACAATACAATTGGGTGATGAGAGTGTAATCCATTCCTGTTGTGATACATGTTAGAGTTGACTATGGTTGATGCAAACAATATATGTCCAGTCAATGCATTATATATCATGGGCACGACTACATTCGAACGAAGGTCCATTCACCTGATGCTCTCTAGCAATACACAATAAGTTAACTTCTCTTTGAAATGAGGACAACAAATAACCTCCCTTGTGCATCAGTGGATGGTAAGCTGCAAGATATTGCAGATGTTTCCAACTCTAATCTGGAAGGAACCCAAGGCATAAAATTAGTAGCCCTTGTCACCTCAACACCCTTGGTATCGCAGTCCTTGCTCTGCTTTTGTGTTGCTGCTGGGAGTGATGTAAGTGGCAAATTTCAGTCAGGCTTCTTTTCTGAAGCCTTGGTGTCTAACAAATTGTTTCTCACTGAGAGTTGTGTCGGAAAGGCTTCCCCTGAACGCAGTGGTTGGAGGTGATTTCTTGTCGAGAGCCCTGATTTACCCCATCCATATATATATATATCTCTCTCTCTCTCTCTCTCTCTCTCTCTCTCTCTCTCTCTCTCTCTCTCTCTCTCTCTCTCTCTCTCTCTCTCTCGTCTCTCTCTCTCTCTCTCTCTCTCTCTCTCTCTCTCTCTCTCTCTCGTCTCTCTCTCTCTCTCTCGTCTCTCTCTCTCTCTCAACACATCCTGTTCTGCTTTCCCTAAATCATTCTTCCAGTCATACACTGGGAATAAGTTTGCAAATGCTCCTTCATCTGGGAGTAAGTAGTTTGTGTTGAAGGTCTGGGTCCAGATGACTCCTTCAGCACCTCTCTCACCACTCCCCGTAGACATTCGTAACTTTAAAGAACTTTCGAAAACACCACCACTTGCAGAAATAATCAAGAACAAGTAGAAATCAGTCAGCAACAAATTGATGATCTCTTTTGAAGGGAGGAGGTGAAGAGTTCTTCCTGCTGCTGATCATGTGAGGCAGGAAAGAAAGATGTCAGCTGGAGTGTTGAGCTCTGAAGTGACAGCTCTAGTGCTTAGTCAGCACTGCACATTGGTTGACATCTTGACCTGCCTGCTGTACAGTTTCCTGGCAGGTGTTGGTTACACTTGAACTGACAACCAATATGACATCCAGCTCAGCTCATGCCACATACGCACCGACATATCTGGCACCATTTAGGAACCAATTCAGTGTTCATGGCATCAAAGTAAAGTTTCACTCTGGTGTTAGATTTCTGAGAGTAATACTTGTAAAATATCATTGTGATATAATTATTCTAATTGCTTTTTACTGATTTTACATTGGAGTAACTTAGGGAAATGTATTCATCCTCTCTTTTTAAGCCAACACAACAGTATGTGTTGTCCACTGGAGACCCTGAAAATGGGGTCAGGATACAAGTGGTCAGCAATTCACAGTGTGTAAAACCCACCTGGTGTTAAGTCAGGTGGAAGTATATCGGTGCTATATTCCTAAGAGACTTATGCCAGACTTTTATTGTTATTTCTGTTATCTACAAAAATATGATTGCAGTTCAGAAGTAATTCATTGATGGTGAAACTCTTTGGGAAGCCCTGAAGATGTGATGTGGTACAATACCGATTCAAGTTCTTTTTTTTAATCTCTGTGAACAATACCATATTAAAACTCCATTAAACAGTGCATTGGAAAATATGGTAATTGCTGATTCAATTACAGGTCACGACTTAACACATTACTGTTCACGTTAATTATTGTGCTGCTGTCAGAGAGATTAATTTTGCTTGTGAAATAATGCAAAGCTGAAACAATGAGTTTAAAAGACACCTGAATATGTTTCAATCCACGTAATTTTCTTAAAACCACGGATGAACGTGAAGAATAGAGTTAGTCATTGCTTTCACTTATCAGTCCATTGCTATTCACTGAAGATTATTTCAACAGTAAAATTTGTGAATGAACATGTGTTCAAGCAGATGTAGTTCCTTGTACAATCAGGAAAATCACACTCTAAAATGTCACCTCTGAAATGTATGTGACAGAACCTCAGTAATTCATTGCCTTCCAGCAGCTGAACCTTTGTAAATCACGAAAATCACTGCTTCATTTCTGATATCATGCTCTGTCAACTGCCTCAAAATAAAGTGGAAAAGGCTCATCTTAACTGGTCTGGGTCTCGGCACGCCTTGGAAAGGAAAGAGACAATTGGCCAGGCAGCCTTTGCTGGTGGGTTAAAGAGAGCTTGGCTATAATGCTGCTTGCTTTCACTAAACATTGCAAATATTTCCTTCTCCTTGTGAATATTCCACTCTTCCCTTTGAACACCGGTGTCCCCATGCATTTTTGGATAAAACCACACTTGACCACCTTGGCCATTTCCCTTTCTCTCTTCTACCTTCTAGGAGAAGATACAGGAGCATGAGAGTCCGGATGACCAGGACTCAAGAACAGCTTCTTCCCCACTGCTATCAGACTTGTGAACCAATCACCTCATTCACATCCCTTTCCCAGTGGTGCTGCCGCGTTCTTGAAACCTTAATTCTACCTCTTCTGTCATTGTCACTTCAGTATTTCTTTTTGCACTACCTCAGTTTGCACTACTGTACTATGCATGTATTTATTGTTGTATTTGTTATTACCATGGTTGCTGTTTATTCTGTGAGCTTCACGTGAGCAAGGAATGTCATTGCACCTTCTTGTATTTGACAATAAACTAATCTGATCTGAAACTCTTTCTGATTACAAGCCTTTGAATATGTTGTTGGCTTGCAAATTGTACTTGTCTTTCCTACTGTTACATGGTTCAGCTTCTCCAAACAAGTTTCCAGCAATGCCACAGCACCAAAATAGACCCAAAAAAGTCGCAAATGACATTACCCCTCGTCATTTTATTTCATCTTCTCTGCAGCCTTTAGTATAAGTCGGCAGCATGTCCCTCCTTCATCACCATCGTCCTCACCATTCAGTTGGATGGGATTGCCTTGACCTGCTTTTATTCTTGCCCATTCAGATGTAGCCACAGAGTCATTGGCAAGGATTTCTCTTTTCACAATTCCCCTTTATTTCTGGAGACCTCCAAAGTTTTATTCTTTCCCCCACCTATTTCTCCTCCATATACTGACTCTCAGCAATATAGTGCAAAGACATGAAGTCAGGCTCCACATGTAGAACCTGATCGATCTCAGCACCATCCCTCTCAATCTATACACTGTCTCTGGATTGCTTATTCAACATCCATCCTAGTTAGAATATAGAACAGTACAGCACAGGAGCAGACCCTTCAGCCCACAATGTTGTGCCAAACTAATTCAAGAACTAATTAAATGCCTAACCAAACTAATCCCTTCTGCCTAACAAGATCCATATTTCTCCACTCTCTGCATAGTCATGTGCCTATCTATTTATTCCAATCTCCTCCGATGAAACACTGAGGAGACTAAAGCCACTGCCAAGAATCCATGTCACAAGCTTATTCCTTCACCAGCAATCCCATCCCTCTTCCTTCCCAAAGCTTTAGACTGTATTAGACCCTCTGCAACTCAACATTCCATTTTACTTGGATATGAAGCTTATATTGTATTTATATCCCCTCCATCACAAAGACATGTTTCTGTCATCCTTTTAATATTTTCTTCTTTGGTTCGGTTTATCTGTTTACACTCCTCTAATAATCTTGCTATTTAAATGCAAATTGTTGATGTTGGATAGCCCCTTACTTAAAGGCAAGGGTATTACCAACTGAGCCCCAGCTGACACTAGTCATTATCATATTGCGGTTGATGGGTTTGCAGGCAAACATGACAAGAATGGCTGCACTTCATTTTTGGAAGTTGTGTAGGGCACTATATAGATGTAAGTCTGTCTTTTTGTTTCTCATTAAGGCTCTCACATATTACTCAGCCGTGGCCGTACCCCAATTCAGAGTTGACCTCTTCTGGAGAGAAAAAGGGGGATGACACCAACAGACAAGTCTGTGATTCAGTGACATTACAGACAGCAGACTCCTTTGAAATCAAGCCCAGCAAAGTGCCTGGCAAGATCTTTTCCCAAGCACCTCTGCAGTTTATTTGTGCGGGAGGATCAGTTGCGTCTTTTATTCCACTTGGAAAGTATTATTTTACTATACTTAGCAGTTCTGAAATAAATAGAATTCTGACATTGACAGAATCCAGGACGAAAAAATAAAAGCCATCAATGCAAGCATCTATTAATAGCATTGAGGATTAGTTACACCAGAAACATTAACTGTTCCTCTAATTATATGGCTTTGTGTTTTTAATATTTCTTGATATACTGCAATATATTTCATAAAGTATGTATTTTCAAAATACCAGAAAAGTAATATTCTTCCTTTCTTTTTCATCCGCACAGTCACCAGAGCCTGGTTAGATGTTGACTGAGTGACACATTGAAATTACTGGATAACTCTCTCCTCTTCAGGAGTTTTATCATTTACTTCATTTTTGCCTTATCACTAGGGATCCAGGTGGCACAATGCTGTATAACAAAACTGTTTGCAAATATCATGCCAGTTCTTCTATGTTAGAATGCAAAACAGATGTCAGCAGGTCCTGGGGAGTATAATGCAAACATCAGCATTCACATCTCACTTGGTAAACATAAAATATCCTAACAAATGATTGAAAAAACACCATTGTGAAAAAAACGTTCAAGAATATAAATAACTCTTGAATATCTGAATGTCTATTTTTGTCAAATAACATTTGGTCATTTCTAATCACTATTACAATAAATAAAAATGTAGGGGATTCCCTGAAGGGCAGTATTTACCAGATGGTATGATTTTTGATGCATTGTTTTACCAATCACTGTTGTTGAGTGCTGATTTCTTTTAGTAAAGGATGTTTTCTTGGTAGCTCCTTCCTTTAACAGCAGACTTAGTGAAAAGCAGCATAACAGACCACACAGTGATCAGTTCTGGAAAAATCAATATGAAGACCATGATAGGTAATTTTCAACAAATCTAAATTTTGCAAAAAAAAGAGGTGATCGGATTTGACATTTGACCCGTTTATCACTTGAATTTACTTATGAGTAATAAATTGTCAGATGTCTGTATAAGCAGTATGGTGATGCTCTAAATGTGGTAATCTCTTGACCTACTCTTGTCTGAAAATAAAGCGGTGAAACATTAAGCAGGAGTCCTGAGAAAATTGAACTGAACAGGGCTTAACTTATTTCAATTAATGAAAGTCAGAATCATTAGCAACCGTGCTGTGAACCATGGGTAGAAACTTACAGGGAGCTGAATTTCAAATGAGCAAAAAGGATGAAATTATGGTAATCACACCACTGACTTCTATGAGCACATCTTCTAATCAATTTGTACTTGTCATCATAAATAACAGTCCATTGCAATAAGTGCTTCTGCTTCCTCTTTGGTTAGTAGAAATGAGTTACTAATACACCTGTTTACTGCTGCATGAATAAGGAAATAGTGTCAGTTAATTTGTGGCCTCTTACAGTTATCTTGTAAGGAAATGGAAAATTGCCAATTCAGTTTCAATGAGCAGATTTTCTCCTGATTCAGAGATGTGGATAGTTCTTGATAAAAAAATTACCTGTTTAAGTAATCAGGCATCAAAAGCAACACTGATTTACAAAATTCGTGAGCTAATGAACCACATTTAACTTAAATTTGATTGTTTTTGGGGAAGATTGGGTGGTTCAGTGAATTAAACTCTGGCCTTACACTTTAAGATTTACATCTGATCCAGAATGTCTGAACGAAAGATTTCTCTTCCACTGGCTAGAGGACTTCAAATTTAGTTTTAATCTAGATCCTGGGAGGTGTGGGTCTGTAGTACAAAAGAAAAGAACATGTTGAGAGAAAATGGAGAGAAACCTTACCCCTCTTCTTGAGAGTCCTGTTCAATTAATGAAAGTCAAAATCATTAGTGACCTATGCTGTGAATCCCAGACAGAATTTCAATGAGAAAAAGAGATGTAATTATGCTAATCATCTGAAATTTCAATTTTGCCCAGAGAATATGCCCATACATCTTAAACCTGGTCTCTCTGGGGAATCTATCATTGGCCCCTCCTATTTCTTATTCATGAGCTGTTCCTTGGGAACATAATCTAAGAATACAGTATCAGTTTCCACATTTATACTGAAGACATCAGGAGATAGAACAGGCATGTTACAGTGATCATGGGGGACTTCAATGTGTGGGTAGACTGGGAAAGTCAGGTTGGTCATGGACTGCAAGGAAAGGAATTTGTCGAATGTCTACGAGATGGCTTTTTAGAGCAGCTTGTGGTAGAGCTCACTAGGGAACAGGCAATTCTGGATTTAGTGTTGTGTAATGAGGCAGACTTGATCAGGGAGCTTAAGGTGAAGGAACCCTTAGGAGGCAGTGACCATAATATGATAGAATTCATCCTGCAGTTTGAGAGAGAGAAGCTGAAGTCTGACGTAACAGCATTACAGTGGAGTAAAGGTAACTATAGAGGCATGAGGGAGGAGCCGGCCAGAGCTGATTGGAAGGGGACCCCAGCAGGGAAGATGGTGGAGCAGCAATGGCAGGAGTTTCTGGGAGTAATTCGGGAGACACAGCAGAACTTCATCCCAAGGAAGAAGCACACTAAGGGGATGATGAGGCAACCATGGCTGATGAGGGAAGTCGGTGATGGCATAAAAACAAAAGAGAAGGCATACAATATGGCAAAGATTAGTGGGAAGCCAAAGGATTGGGATGCCTCTAAAAGCCAACAGAGGACAACTTTAAAAAGCTATAAGGGAGGAAAAGATGAAATACGAGGGTAAACTAGCCAACAATATGAAAGAAGATTCCAAAAGTTTTTTGAGATACATAAAGGGTAAGAGAGAGGCAGGAGTGGACATTGGACTGCTTGAAAATGATGCTGGAGAATTAGTAATGGGGAACGGGGAAATGGCAGAGGAGTGAAATAAGTACATTGCATCAGTCTTCACAGTGGAAGACACCAGTAACATGCCAGAAATTCAGAAGAGTCAGGTGTAGAGGTGAGTGCTGTGACCATTACCAAGGAGCTGGGGAAGCTGAAAGGCCTGAAGATGGATAAGTCACCTGGTCCAGATGGACTACACCACAGGGTTCTGAAAGAGGTCACTGAAGAGATTGTGGAGGCCTAAGTAGTGATCTTTTAAGAATCACTGGAGTCAGGGAGGGTCCCAGAGGACTGGAAAATTGCAAATGTGACACTGCTGTTTAAGAAGGGAAGGAGGCAAAAGACAGGAAATTATAGGCTGGGTAGCCTGACCTCAGTGGCTGGTAAGATTTTAGAGTCCATTATTAAGGATGAAGTTTCAGAGTACTTGGAAGTATATACAATAGGGCGAAATCAGCACAGTTTTGTTAATGGGAGATCTTGCCTTACAAATCTGTTAGAATTCTTTGAGGAGGTAACAAACAGGTTAGACAAAGGAGAGTTGGTGAATATTATTTACTTGGATTTTCAGAAGGCCTTTGACAAGGTGCCACACATAAGGCTGCTAAATGAGATAAGAGCCCATGGTGTTAGAGGCAAGGTACTAGCATTGGATAGAAGATTGACTGACTGGCAGAAGTCAGAGAGTGGGGATAAAGGAATCCTTTTCAGGATGACTGCCGGTGACTAGTGGAGTTCTGCAGGGGTCAGTTTTGGGACCACAACTTTTTAATTTATACATTAATGATCTGGATGAAGGAACTGATGGCATTGTGGCCAAGTTTTCGGATGACACCAAGATATGTGGAGGAGCAGGGAGTGTCACAGAGGCAAGGAGTCGGCAGAAGGGCTTGGACAGTTTGGGAGAGTGGGTAAAGAAGCGGCAGATGGAATACAACGCAGGGAAGTGTGGGGTTATGCACTTTGACAGGAAGAATAAAGGTGTAGACTATTTTCTAAATGGGGAGAAAATTCAGAAATCAAAGGTGCAAACGGACTTGGGGAGTCCTAGTTCAGGATTCCCTTCAGGTTAACTTGCAGGTTGAGTCGGTAGTAAAGAAGGCAAGTACAATGTTAGCATTCATTTCAAGAGGACTAGAATATAAAAGCAAGCATGTACTGCTGAGACTTTATAAAGCATTGGTCAGACTGCATTTGGAGTATTGTGAGCAGTTTTGGGCCTGGTATCTAAGGAAGGATTTGCTGGCCTTGGAGAGGGTCCAGAGGAGGTTCATAAGAATGATCCCAGGAATGAAACACTTAACATATGAGGAGATGTTGGTGTCTCTGGGTCTGTACTCGATGGAGTTCAGAAGGATGAGGGGTGAATCTCATTGAAACCTTCCAAATACTGGATAGGGTGGACGTGGAGAGGATGTTTCCATTAGTAAGAGAGCCTAGGATTCGAGGGCAGAGCCTCAAGAATAAAGGGACATCCCTTTTAAAACTGAGATGAGGAGAAATTTCTTCAGCCAGAGGGTGATGAATCTGTGGAATTAGTTGCCACAGAAGGTTGTGGAGGCCAAGTCATTGGGTGTATTTAAGGCAGAGGTTAATAGGTTCTTGATTGGTCTAGGGGTTATGGAGAGAAGGTGGGAGAATGGGGTTGAAAAAATCAGCCATGATTGAATGGCAGAGCAGACTTTATGGGCCAAATGGCCTAATTCTTCTCCTATGTCTTTTGGACATCCAGATCTACCTCACCACAGCCTCCCTTGATACCTCATAATCTCTAAGTAGTAGTCATTCTGTTCATCCAGCATATAACATTGGATAAGAAGAAGTTTCCTTCACCTCTATACAGAGAAGACCATATCACTGTCATTGGTCCCCATCATAAACTCTGTTCCCTAGGTATTGACTTCTGACAGGATACCTGGAATGGACATGAATGTTCCCAGGCACATGCTGATCTTAATGCCTCTGGTTTGGGAACTGCTAACAAAGAAGGCTGTGACTTCCTCCTGTGCCTGCTTGAGGTGATGAACATTGCAGACTTGGTATTCCAGTGGAGGATTATGTGAACTGCAAGCTGATGAATGAACAGCTAATTAGTCTGGACAGTTTGTCCTGAATGGTGCTGAGCTTCTTATGTTTTGGAAAACTGTGCAGGTCACGGTGTGGACCTGTGAAGAATCCAACTCAATTTTCTTTTTTTAAATAATGGAAATTTGTGTGAAATTTTAGAAGTAAATATTCTGAGAGCATGATTGTTTAATTCTCACTGTCTTCCACATTCCATTATGATTGAGCATAGAACCAAGTGAAAGGCCCCTTATAAGGGCATAGAATGGCAAGAGCTCAAATATGAACTATTAACATTCTTACATTGAACACCGAAAAATAAAATGGAAAATAAGACATAATGTGGTAAATCCTTATAAATGTATCCTACATCTGTAGAGAACGCTATGAAAGAGTAATGTTTCTTTGAAGGATTAGCTCATTACTTGTGAAGGAGCTTATCTTATCAGGAAGGATTTGAAGTCTTTGAGGACTATGCCTGCTTCCACACTGCAGGAAGTGAAATGGTGAAAACTAGGCATATTCCAGTTTACTCTGTGAATATTGTAAATGAAGAATCAAGCAACACTTCCAATAAATTTTACTTTACATCCCCATGCACACATTATTTAAATTATTATAATAGAAAATGGTCTTCTTTACCTGGTAAAATGTCACTGATAAGCCCTGAGATCAGCATATTCTAATCAGAAATCCTTTATCAGAGATGACATTTTGTCTTAAAGACAGGGCTTTATCTCGGTAAAATGAATTGACTTTCTATTGACCTCCCCACTAGTTTCTGCACTCAGATTGTTCAACAGTTTTTTTTCTTGATGTCCCGGGGTAAAAACAAGTGACTCACTGTTAGACTCCTGACATTTAATTAATGTGTGAATAAATTTCTGGTAGTAATTTACATTAAAGTATTTTTAATAGGGTTGCAAGTGAGAAAATTTCTGTAACTCGAAAGCTGGCACAGAAATGTAGTATTTGGAGTGTGGAATGATATCGTGTATATCCGTTTGGAGTTCTCTTAGTTGCTTCTTGCTTATTTTTCCCTTCGTGTAATTCTAGTACAGCCTTGTTAAGGGATGCAGAATTAAGCAGAGTGCTATTTCTTGTCTGATATCCCACCCAAATTTCTATCCCATATCCGGTCAAAGATCAGAAGCTGAAACAGGCAGTTCCCAAAACTGGACTCGTACTTGATCTCAGGACTGCCTAATTTCATCTGAGTCTACACCTAGTTCTGCTCATCTGCTGGTGAAGTCTTCATATATGCCCTTGTTACAACTAGATGATGTTTCCGAAACACCTTCCTTGCTCTACTCTCCATGTGTGTGAAGTCTTCCAAAACTCTGCTGCCTGCTTCCTAAACTTGTGCCAGGATCTGTTCATTTGTCATCTCTGTGCTTGCTGACATAGGTTGGCTCCTGGGTATGCAATGGTTTGATTTTAAAATTCTCTCCCTTGTTAAATGCCTTCATCATCATGGCCTTGTAATCCCTCAAGTCTGACAATCCTCTGAGATCTCTGCACCCTTCTAAATCTGATGTCACGAGCATCGCCAATTTTAATCACACCAACTGGGTGGCTGTGGCTTCAGCTGTACTTTGAAGAGTTCTAGCTCTTCCTCTTTTCCCTTCTTTAAGACTGTCCTCAAGTATTATTATTATTATATTCAGCAAATAGTTTGCTGTCCTTGATTGCAAGTGGTTTTAAGCACATCCTTGCACCTATACTACTACAAGTATACAGGGTCTTAGTGAGACTCCACCAGGTATATTATGTGTAGCTTGTTGTCCTACCTACGAAAGACTATACTTGCCATGGTGGCAGTGCAGTAAAGGCTCACCAGATTGATTCCTGGAATGACCAGACTGTCATATGAGAAGAGATTGGATTGACTAGGCCTATATTCGCTAGGGTTTAGAAGAATTGGGGGTGATTTCATTGAGACACGCAAAATTAGGTAGACTGGATGTGGGTAGTCCACATGAGAGGTTACTGCCTCAGGTTATAGTCTCAGATTTAGGACTGAGAGAGGAGAAGTTTTTTCACACAGTGGGCGGTGGCCTTATGGGAATTTCTACTAAAGAAGGCATGCTTGCTGAATATATTCAAGTAGGAGGTAGATAGATTTATAGATACAAAAGGCATCAAGGGGTATGAAATACAGTGGGAATTTGGTATTAAGTTGGATGATCAGCCACGATCACACTGAATGACAGAGCAGCTTTGAAGGGCTGAATGGTTCTACTCATGCTCCTATTTTCTATTTCCATGCTTTTATGTTGGCTCTTTAAACAAAAGCTTGGTAATCTTTTATTATCTCCTTGTGGCTTGGCTTCAAATATTGCTTGATAATGTTCCTGTGAAATGCTTACGTTAATAGCACCATGTAAGCGCAAATTATTTTTGTTGTTTAATGAAGAGTTCCTCTGAAAGTCTCAGCACTTTTTTAATTTTATATTACATAAGAACTGTCATGAAGTTACTGCCTTCTAGGAGCACAGATTTCATTCAGCTGGTAGTATCCTGAATGTAGAAGTGTTATATCTTTTAATATTGGATTACCTAGTACATATGGCACAGATGGGAATGGATGGCACAGGATACTTGCCTTCATTAGCTGGAGCACAGAATGTAAGAGCATGGAGATTATGGTACAATGTTATAAAACTAGGACATAGCTGGAGTATTGTGTGCAGTTCTGGTCACCACACTACCAGAAGATTGTGATTGCACTGGAGAGAGTGCAGAGGAGATTCACCAGGACGTTGCATGTGGGTTGGGACGTCTCTGTCATGAGGAGAGAGCGGATAGATTGGGTCTGTTTTTGTTTGAGCAGAGGAGGCTGAGGGGGCATTTTGACAGAGATATACAAAATTGTGAAAGGTGAGGAGAGGGTGGGCAGTGAGAAACATTTTCCCATAAGTCAGACGTTTCAAACCAGAGTCTATAGATTTAAGGTATGAAGAGATCTGGGCAAAAAAAACATTTTCGCCCAGAAGGTTGTTGCAATCTAGAATGCACTGCCTGTGAAGAAGATGGAGGCGGTTACTCTCTCAACATTTAGAAGAGCATCTGGAGGAGCTAGTCATAGAAGGCAACGGACCAAGTGCTGGTAAAAGGGATTAGTATTGATGGTTTGTATGGACATCATGGGCTGAGGGGCTGCATGATTCTTAACACTGTGAGAAATAGCCCATTCAGTACAACAAGTTCACACTGACAAACTCCACTCAAGCCTTTACTCATCTTTCCCCATTTAAATCTATTGGCTTATCCCTCTATTTCTTTCTCCCTTATGTTTACCATTAAATGCAGTTATACATAAATAAAAATAAGCTTTAACAAAATACCTAGATGTGATCTGGGTTCTGTTCTAATCCTTGGAGATGTCTGCTGGAGTTTGCACATTCTCTCTGTAGCCACACAGGTTTCTCCCCCGGGTGCTCCAGTTTTCTCCCACATCCCAATGATATGTGGGCTCGTAAGTTAATTGGTCACTGTAAATTGTGCCTGGTGTGTAGGTGAGTGGTAAATCTGGGGGAGGGGTAAATTGATGGGAATCTGGAGAGAATAGGTTACAGAGAAAATTGGTCAGAATGGGATTGATCTGTGCATAGGTTCAATGGGCTGTGTCGTCTCCTACCCGGCAAGAAAACATGGTGGAGCTGGGAAGAGTAGGAGTTCTCCTTCAAATTCTTTACTCGTGAGGTCAATCGTAGATTTGCCTGCCTCATGATTCCTTACCTGATTCTAATTGGTGGCCTCCCCCAACCGCCCAATCCCCCCCCCCCCCCCCCCCATCATCCAAAGCTATCTGAGGACCATTGCTGTCAACTCAATGGCCTGAAATTCAAATCTGCTTCGCATTCGAGCATCCTGGGGATGTACAGCAGGCATCAGCAGCTTGTCAGCCAATTTAAATGATGCATGAGGCCAATTTTTGAGCGCACCTCAGCCTTGCTCTTTCCCTGTACCCAGTCCCTGCGGGAAAACCAGTGCTATCCTATTCACCCCAAGTGTTTTTCCAGCATTTGCCGACTCTATTTCAAAGTTTAAGTTACTTTTTTTTTCAGGAGGGAAGCTGGATGTTTACTCTGTACTTATATTACCGACATGGTTTTTGGAAGCAGAAATGTACATGATGTTTATATTTTGCCACTGTCGCAGCTTTAAATTACTTTTTGTTAACAGTGGCAGCCATTCAAAATGTATGTTGTTTTACGTCCTGTATCACCAGTGAAAATATAGCAATTTAAAGCATGATTTTTGAGCTGACAGAGTGGCTGATTCACATTGCAGCCGCTGTAATAATAAGCCCTTTCACTTGCACACATGTAAAATAAACTATTAATGTCAACCCTTGGCAATCTGCTTCACACACTACAATGGCGTGTTTAGCCTGCAATGAAATGAGAAGGTAGTTTCCATTAACCTTAAGGTCCTGGGCAGAATGAGGTGGACAGGCTCCAATTAACAAAAACAGAAATAGCCTGATCCTAAGCATGCAGATGTAGTCAACTTTCATGTTTCATGTGGGAAGCTGAGTGGGCAAAATTAAATAGAGATCAATTCATTTAGGTAAGTGCTCAGTGAGGATTTGGAAAATAAGAATTAATATTTTCTTTCCAAATGTTTTTGTTTCTTAAATCCTAATATGCTGCTTTTAAATCTGAAGTTGAGCATCCGACTCAATAGCCTCTCCATCACTAAGACTATCTACTGCCATATTTCTAACCTCTGATTTACCTTAATCTGTCTGCTGTCTATTCATCTATTCATTTGCGACGTCTGATCTGAGGCCTCCAGATTGTTCCAGGGCCCAGCTTCCAATCTTCCAATATCTATAAATTTCAACCTCATCTAAATCTCCTCTGTCTATATTCTAACACTCACCTCTATGGCCTACATCCCAAGGCACAAGTTCATTTACTTTTACTCCTGTTCTCACTGACCTTACATTTGTTCCCAGTTTACTCATACCTTAAATCTGAAGTTCTCATATTTTTGCTCAAGTTCTGCACTTGCCTCAATTGTCTCCATCTCTGTGACCTCCACAAGCTCTACAGACCTTTGAGAACACCATATGCTTCATATCGGACCTCTTGCATATGCCGAGCTACCTTTGGAAAAGATTTAGCTAGTCAACTTCCTGCTTGTCTATTCGGTAGACTACCCGATATGCCTCATAGAACATTACAGCACAGTACAGGCCTTTCGGCCCACAATGTTGTGCCGACATTTTATCCTGCTTTAAGATCTATCTAACCTTTCCCTCCCACATAGCCCCCTATTTTTCTATCATTCATGTGTCTATCTAAGAGTCTCTTAAATGTCCCTAATGTACCTGCCCCCACACATGCGCACACCACTCTCTGTGTAAAAAAAGATTTACCCCTGACATCCCCCTTATACCTTCCTCCAATCACCTTAAAATTATGTTCCCTCGTGTTAGCCATTCTCACCCTGGGAAAAAGGTCTCTGACTGTCCACTCAATCTATGCCTCTTATCATCTTGTACACCTCTATCAAGTCACCTCTCATCCTCCTTCTCTCCAAAGGGAAAAGCCCTAGCTCACTCAACCTATCCTCATAAGACATGCTCTCCAATCCAGGCAGCATCCTGGTAAATCTCCTCTGCACCGTCTCTAAAGTTTCCACATCCTTCCTATAATGAGGCGACCAGAACTGACCATAAAACTCCATGTGTTATCTAACCAGAGTTCTATAGAGCTGTAACATTACCTCACGGTTCTTGAACTCAATACCCTGACTAATGAAGGCCAACATACCATACACCATCTTAACAACCTTATTGACCTGCACGGCAACCTTGAGGGATCTATGGACGTGGACCCCAAGATCCCTCTGTTCCTCCACACTGCTAAGAGTCCTGCCGTTAACCTTGTATTCTGCCTTCAAATTCGATCTCCCGAGGTTTATCACTTCACACTTTTCTGGGTTGAACTCCATCTGCCAGAGAGCTGAGATTTTTTGGGTTCCTTTATGGCCCTCTGAAAGGCACTGAAATACCTCAGGGAAAAGGCGATTAATTTGGCAGTCATGCTGCAGACATTTAGTGCCCAGAAGTTCTGCTGCCCTGTTTGAGTGAGGCCCTTCCAGTGTTGTAGCTGGTTCAATATTCCAGGCCTCAATTTGTTGAAGGTACTCAATGAACATTGGCAGTGTCTGCTTTTTTGCCCTGACAATGTTAATGACCTAATCTCTATAAATTTTGACAGGGGATGATTATTTGTGAATGCGTGGATTTAAGTTGGCCTCTCCTGCACTTCTAAAGGTAGAACTCATCTATCACAAGTTTGGTCTTTTGGAAATTTTCAGTTCAGGAACTGCCCTTTGCTATGATCTCATTGAGAAATGTCATTGAAAAAGTGCCAGTTCTGTTGAATTTGATAGCTCTAAGAATTGGATTAAGAATATCAGAAGCTGATTGCTCTTCAGAGCCTGAACAACCTTGAGAGAGAAAGAGAGAGAGAGAGATTGAGCTTCCATCTGAAAAAAAATCTAAAGCCTATCTGTGTTGGCTGCATCTGAAGATGAGTTCCTGAGGCAAGGTGATGGTGTCCTAAACCACAATGCCACACACAATCTTCACTAAGTATTTTTCAATAAAGGAGCAGATTTAACTATAAATACATTGAAGCTTACAAGGATCCTGCACACCTGCAGCAAATGTAAAGGTTTGACAAGATTCTTTGGCTGCTGTGAAGAGGAATCTCATTCCAGAAAATCTCTCTGAAGTTCTCGTAATCAGAAAGGCCCTTAATATCTGAGAGGTAGTTTAGTCCTGAGGTACCATCTTATACACTTTAGAATTCAGCTAACTTTGACCTTTTTGGGTATACTTAAGGAGAGGAAATCTGCCATTCTCCAGAATGGCCCTCCAATGCCCTCAAGTTGTGTAGGCTGAGGATCTTTCTTGCAGGAGTAAGTTTCTCTCACTATTTCTCTCAACACGTCCACTGCCTCCATGTTGTTAGACTGTATTTCCCCCATCCAGTTTTAGCAGGGCCTGAGCATCTTCCAATTAAATAATGTGAAGAACTAACCCAGCATTGACTGGCTCCAGGTTCTCCCCTTCACCACAATCACTACCTTATGTTAAAATAGACTGCAACCTATGTGCATTCTTTGAACCAGTGCTGGATTTTCCTTTCTTTTACAAAGTCTATCCAGTCACCTCCTGCCGTTGCTCTTATCACCACCTACCATCATCCAGTCCACTGTCATCTCTGAAGTCAACAATTGCTGTTCTCCACTCTCCCATAAACCAAAAATATACCATCCCTGTTGGCCTCCCAGCAAGCACAATTTACTCTCAGCCATTCTGTTTGCTGGCCTGCACTGGCACTTGGTTTCCCAGTGCTGCTTTAATATTCTTATCCTGCAATTTAATTCCCTTCTTTGTCTTTCCCTTCCTAGTCTTTGTAACCTCCTGTATTCTTAACCATCCCACCTTGCCCCACTTATAACTCTCCAGGATGGCTCTAATGATGAGATAGGCAGTCAGTTCCCCTCAGTTTTGCTCGTGGAGGTGCCCCTGGGAATATGAGTCATGCACATGTCGCAGGACACTTTATGCTACTTACCATGTGTTCTACATTCAGGATTTTCCATTTGTGTGCTCCACCATTTCAGGGGGTACAAAGAGAATTAGATGTCTATATGTCACTGGGGATGGAGGCCAAGTATTGGGAGGAGGATTGGGGATTGGATGGAGTGATTGACTGAGGCGTCAGGTTAACTGCAGGTTGTTGGTAGCCATTAGAATCTGTAGTTGGGGATAGGATCAGTGGTCAAGGAGGAGGATTACTTACCATTCTCAGAAGTTTCCTCTATTCCCTTGTCAAGATTTTGAGCTCTTTCCTAAAGTGTGATGCTTATGATTTGCATGCCAGTTGAGGCGTAACCTAATAAAACCAAGGATTCTCTACTTTAAAATCCCATATAGATTTTATTGCATCTAACTCCTCAGAAGACTTTGCATGAATAGTTATAAGCATGCTCAAGAAAGTTCTTAAATCCACATTCTGTGAAGCGATCATTTCACAGTTGCAGTATGAATATCAGGTTACACCCACTTGGGTCATTCTCTCTTCTCTCCTCTTCCATCAGGTAGAAGATACAGGAGCCTGAGGGCACGTACCACCAGATTTAAGGACAGCTTCTACCCCACTATGATTAGACTATTGAATGGTTCCCTTATAGGATGAGCTGGACTATGACCTCATGATCTACCTTGTTTTGACCTTGCACCTTATTGCACTGCACTTTATCTGTAGCTGTGATACTTTACTCTGTACTGTATTGTTTCTACTTGTACTACATCAATTCATTCTGTATTAACCCAGTGTAACTGAACCGTGTAATGAATTGACCTGTATAATCGGTATGCAAGACAAGTTTTTCACTGTACCTCAGTACAAGTGACAATAATAAACCAATACCAATAACTACAAGAACTGTGTATACTATATGGTATTACTTTTGATACTTTGTTGTACCAGCCACTGCTGTTATTTGAGTGTGGAATAGCTTCAATAAAGGATGTTTATTTAGATGTTATATCCTCGTTACTTGCCTTGGAAAACAATTGACCTTTCTGTATTACCATAGAACCATAGAACAATACAGCACAATACAGGCCCTTCGGCCCACCATGTTGTGCTGACCTTCAAACCACTCCTAAGACTATCTAACCCCTTCCTCCCACGTATTCCTCTATCTTAAATTCCTCCATATGCTTATCTAACAATCTCTTGAACTTGCCCAAAAATGGGACATCTTTGCTCGAGGGAGTAGCAGGTCAGGTGGGAAGTATTAGAGAACAAGAATCTGTTGGAAGAAAAGTATTGATTTTTCAAAACATTGCTGGAAATCTGAAATAAAGGCAAAAAGTGCTGTAAGTACTCAGTAGTTGGCAGCATCTGTGGAAAAAGAAACAGAGTTAATGTTTCAGGTTGAAGACCCTTCTTTAGAACTTTGCTTCCAGTTCCCAGGTTCCAACCATCTTTACCATAGAGGTAAAATCCTTCTGCCTCTACATCCCATATCACAGGAGTATGAGGGACCTCCACTTCTTCCCCAGTTCCCCTTCACCACAGCACATTTTCACCCGGTTGAACTTGTCCTCACATTGAATAACATCTCCTTCAACTCCACTCACCTTCTCCAGATCAAAGGTGCTGCACTGGACTTTCACAAGGGCTTAAGCGATCCCTGTCATTTTGTGGGATACATGGAACAGTCCTTCTTTCAGTCTTACTCAGACTCCCTCCCTCAACACTTTGTCTGATCCACTGAAAACTGTGCTGGTACTGCTTCCTGCACTTATACAGAACTTGTCAATGTTCTTATGGTGCCAATTTCCATCCTGAGAACAGTAATGATGGTAAGTGGTAAACATGGTGAGCTGCAGAAGTAAGAGAAGTCTCTGCCATTGAATCTCTGCATGGAATAAATGAAGATATTCCTGGAATGGAACAATATTATTAAGGTTCTGAAGGTAGATAGAGAACAGAGTAACGTAGCCCTACACATGAAGACTAATGTAATATTGTTGTTGGCGGTAGTGCTTGAGACATGGGAGACGCCAGTGTGTTTACTAGTTCCAGAATTATGTGTGAGGTCTCTTACAAGGTTGTTGTGAAAATCTTAAATGGACATTCAAGGCGCCAGAAATTTTCAAGCTATACAAGTCTGCCTCGTAACCAGTGATGAAAGAAAACAATTGGCAAATATATAGCCAGGCTAAAGACCTGAGGGAACTGGTGCACTTTTCAGAATTTTGTGAATCAGGCACCGTGGAACTGTTTGGTGGGTTGGAAAATAAAAGAACACAAGCAAAATGGTTGACAACCTGGCCCCAACTTTCCAAAGAACATGTAGAAAATGTGAAAGAGTTTTGTTCAGGACATGATCCTGAGGTGCAGGAAGGAAGCAGGCCTGTGCAATGGCAATGCAGTCTTCATGGGCAAGTCATGTGGATACTACAATAAGGATCGGTGGGAAATCATCAACGTCAAAGGCAGGAATGGCATAATACATGACAGTGTGGAAGGCAGGAGGCCATGCCATGGATGTTATGGGAGTCACTGAACCTTAGAGTGCCCATTCATGATGGCCTGGTGGTAAATTGTCACCTAATAGGGCATATTGCATGGTAGTTGTAGGGAAAGTCAATAGTGTAGGGCACAAGGAGCCAGGTGTGGAGAAGTCCCATTGGGGCACCACCTACATACTGGACTTGGATAATGATGAGGTGGAAGAGTTTAATGCACAACTGAAGAGAAAGATAAAAAAACAGCTGATTAATTGAGAACACTTTGATCGGTTCATATATTGATACTGTGCCAGAGTGAGAAGCACCTCAAACATGTTCCATTGTGGCAGAGCAAAATGGTGTTAGTCACCTCTGAAAGAAGGACTCTCCAATTTTCTGAGGAGGTGAACTCTTGGATCACCAGTGAAGATTGTTACCTCCAGTAACCTGTTGAGATTATTGAACCAAGCATTGGGATTAGAATGGACTGTGTCATTTGGATTGAGGGACTATGTTTGTAGGAGAATACCAGCCTTGGGCAGTGAATAGATTCAGGAGGTAGTCACTCTGTGGATTGCACTGGGCCTCCCCAAGCAGACCATCGTACAGGTGTAGATAGGAATTGCCAATAAGTCTAGAGCCCACAGACATTGCCAGAGCAGAGCCACTGGCTGCAGTTCTAACAGAGTGGTCATGGAGTATAATTATTTGAGGATGTTTTTTCCACTCCCTGCAAAGGTAAGGGAAAATATAATGCGGAATGATGGAATCTGGAGCAACAGAAAAAGCGCTGAAAGAACTCAGCGGGTCAGGCAGCGGGTCAGTGAATCCAGATGAAGGTTCTCGACCCAAAACGTCGACTGTCCATTTCCCTCCATAGATGCTGCCTAATTTGGAATGGTAATAAGTTGAGGGGTCTCACTATGAGAGCAGGTGTGGTGATCAAAGTCCAGACAGCGATGCAGCAGTACCGTTGCAGATGGAGTTGATAACAGCCCATCTGAAGAGGAATGTGAAGCTTGACTCAGAAGGAGAGAAGAATGGATAAATATGAAGTCTTCCTGAGTGGATGTAAGGGCGAAGTTTGGCAAATATGTCCAATGGGTGTGTGCAAAAGATGCTGCATGAAGATTAAGTGTAATAGAACGAAAGGCCTGAATCACATGGCAGTGAATGGAAAGGTGATAGTCCCAGCTGGGGTTGGAGTGTGAAATGGTCATATAAGCAAAGAATACATCTTTCAAGACATGAAGAGAATGTTAAGAGCTTTTTTTGAAAGCAATATTGAATGATACAACACAAAACATAGAACAGTACAGTATAGGAACAGGCCCTTCAACCCATGACGTCTGCAAGTCTGTGCTGACTGAGATGCCAATCTAAGCTAATCCCATCTGCCTATGCAAGGTCCATATCCCTCTATTCCCTGCCCATTCATATGTCAGTCTTAATGCTTCTAAAATGTTGCTATTGTATCTGCTTCTACTACTTCCTTGACAGCGTATTCCAGGTACCTAGCGCTTTTTGTGTAAAACAAAAACTTGTCTCGTAAATCTCCTTTCAACTTTCTCCCCCTCACCTTAAGCCTATGCCCTTGAGTATTTGCTCTTTCCATCCTGGGTGAAGACTCTGACCATCTACCCTGTCTATGCCCCTCATAATTGATGGAATATTGACTGCTGGTGTCAGTCAGCGAGAGCAGGGCAACAAGTGAAGCACGGTGAAAATCGAATACTCGGGCAGAAGATGTCCATTACTGAAGCATATGCAAAAGCCACCATAAGGTGGAAAAACAAAACTGTGGAGCAAAGTATAAGTTCAGATCATGGTGAGATGTCTCATAGTGAAGGATAATCTATTTTGAGCAGCCTCAATTCAATGTATCATTTTCAGAACAATGAAAATATTGACAGGTATCAATAACATGTAGTTCAGAGGAGTCTGTTGCTTGTTTTGACATTTGTTGTACAAAGCAGTTGGTTTATCAGAGCATTAGCACAACAGCTGTGTCACAGCAAGAATCCACGCAGAAAGCAAGAAGATCGGCATGGAGTGCTGTAGCAAAGTCATTTTGATCACGTCAGATTATGTTTCTACAGTGGAGAAGACTGTGCAAGCCTTGGAAAAGAGTAAGGTGGTCACAAGACTGCTGTTGTTTGTTGAGTAACTCTCCCTTGTACTTACCTTAAGACATAAGAGCATAAGAAATTACGAGCAGGAACAGTCCATCTGGCTCTGAGACTGCTCTGCTATTCATCAAGATCATGGTGGATATTCTGCTGTAGCCCCATTTCCTACCCCATCCCTATTCCTTTCTTCATTTAATATCCAGAGACCTATTGATCTTTGCTTTGAAAGAACTCAGTTACAGAACCTTGTACTGAGGACTTAGTCTTCAGCGAAGGGAATTCCAAAGGTTCGTTGCCCTCTGAGTAAAGAGATTTCTCCTCGTCTCAGTCCTAAATCACCACCCCTTGTTCTGAAATTGTAATGGTTCTAATGGTTACAAGTTCTCCTCAGCCAGGAGAAATATCCTCCTTGTGGCCACCTTGTTGGACCCTGTAAGTATTTTGTAAGTTTGAATAAGTTCGTTACTCATATGTCTCAAGCTCTAAAAGAATATGGGCCTAACTTATTCAATCTTTCCTCAAAGAGAAAGCCCACCATCCTTGGAGCTCATCTGTGAACTTTGGTTACACTCCCATCATGGCAAATATATTCTTCTTTAGGAAGGAGACCAAAATAGTGCACAGTACTCCAGGTGCAGTCCTACTAAGGCCCTAACTCATTGCAGAAAGACAACTTTACTCCTTTATTCAAATTCTTTTGGAAATAAATGCAATTGGGCAGTCTTCATGTCCCTTATGAGCCTTCTTGCATTCTCTTTATTTAGCTCCATAAATGCTGAAGGCACTGTCAGCAATTTCACCATGACAGACACATCAGTTCAATACATTGATCCTCATTTACACAATTTGCTCTCTCTTTCAAAACAAGCTACCCACAAGAATTCACACAAGAAGATAGGAGCAGGAGTTGGTCACCTGGCCCCTCAAACCTGCCCATTTCTTTAAGATGATCTTAGCTGATCAACTCTGAGCCTCAGCTCCTCTTCAGGTCCAGTCCCACCTCGACCTCAGTTCCCCAATCTTTCAAAAAAATTTCCTACCTTCTTTTTAAGTAGCTTCAATAATTTAGCCTCTGTAACCCTCTGGGCTAAAGAATTCACTACCTTCATTCAGAAGAAACTTCTAAACATTGAAGGCCAATATGCCATATGCCTTTTTGATTACTTTATTTACCTACATGTCCAGTTTTAAATGATGCCCCCTTGTCCTTTAACACTGTCTCCTCATTAGAAAGTTTTCCACTGGTGGAAATGTCTCAGCACCTACACTGTCATGACCCCTTAGGATCATATATGTTTCACCCCTCATTCTTCTGAACTCCAATGAATAAAGATCTGATTATTTTTGCCATTCATGAAGGGACATCCCTCTCATCCCAGAAATTAACCCAGTGAATCTCTTCTGGACTGCCACCAACGCGAGTGTATCCTTTCTTAAATAAAGGTACCAAAATGGCAAGCAGTATTTCATTGTGGCCTTAGTAACACCCTGTATTATTGTAACAATACTTCTCTATTTTTAAGCTCCAACCCCCAAGCAATGAAGGCCAATATGCCATTTGCCTTTTTGATTACTTTATTTTACATTTCATGCAAAGGAACACCCAAGTCTCATCGACCACCATTCATTTGTAGTGTCACTGCATTTGGATAATGATTTTGCTTTTGATTCTGCCTCCAGAAGTGTAGGGCATCACCCTTTTCCACATTAAATGCCATTTGCCACGTTTTTACCCACTCAATTAATCTATCTATATCTTGTTACAGAGTCCAAATATCCTCATTGCAGCATGCCTTCTAACTTATTTTTGTATCATCAGCAAACATCAACAACCTTACACTCTGCCCCATTTCCAAGTCATTAATATAGACATTAAATAATTTGAGGGCTAAGGATCTATACTCGTTATGCTTTGGGAACTATACTAGTTATGTCTTTCCAGTCTGAAAAAGACCATTTATTCCAATTCTTTGTCTCCTATGGAATAACCAGCCTTCAATCATGTTAACACACTTCCCCCAATATGGTAATCTCTTATCTTGTGCACTAATGTGACACCTTATCAGATCTCTTCTGGCATCCTATCTGGACGCATCACGGCTTGGTGTGGCAAATGCTCTGCCAGGGTCCACAAGAAACTGCAGAGAGTTGTGGACGCAGCCCAGCAAATCACGGAAACCAGCCTCCCCTTCATGGACTCTGTCTATACCCATCACTGTCTTGGTGAAGAAGCTGGCATAATCAAAGACCCCACCCACCCAGGTCATTCTCTCTTCTTCCATCAGGCAGAAGATACAAGAGCCTGAGGGCACATACTGCCAGGCTCAAGGACAGCTTCTATCCTGCTGTGATAAGACTATTGAATGGTTCCCTTGTACGATGAGATGGACTCTTAGCCTCACAATCTACCATGTTATAACCTTGCACCTTATTGTCTACATGCAATGCCCTTCCCTGTAGCTGTGACACTTTACTCTGTATTCTGTTATTGTTTTTACCCTGTACTACCTCAATGCCCTGTGTAATGAATTGATCTGTACAAAGAGTATGCAAGACAAGTTTTTCACTGTACCTCGGTATAAGTGACAGCAATAAACCAGTACCTCCACCAATACACTACACCTATGGGCTCCCTTCCATCGATTCTGCTTGTTACGTCCTCGAAGAACTCGGGCAAAATTGTCAAACATTGTTTACCTTTTATAAAACCATGTTCATTTGGTTTGACTGTATAAATATTTTCCAAGTAACTAATTATTTCTTCGATGTAGATTCCAGCATCTTCCCAATGTTAAACTAACTAGCCTATAGTTCACTTTCCTTTGCTCCTCCCCCACCCCCAACCCACACAACATGGAAGTTACACGTATGGTTTTCCAATCTGCTGGTATACCTCCAGAATCAGTGAGAAAACTTCAACCAAAAGGCTCCACTACCTCTGTGGCTGTTTATGTTTTCAAATCTCGAATGCAAGCCTTCAGGTTTTATTTGCCTTCAATCCCATTAGGTTTTGTTTTCAATACCTTGTCTAAATTGGCTTTTCTCTTCCTCTTTTTTTGTTCTTCACAGCTGTTCCTCGTATAATTAGCAGCAAATGTTGAACTGCATAACTGAGGTTTTGAAGGATTCACTAGAACGTGCTTGTTACAGATTCTACCCTCTTATTTGAAACTAGCCCATCTGTTAATCTTTGGTACATTTCTTGTGTCCTCCACCTTGAAAATTGATGCAAAGCGAAGTTTAAATTATCAGCCATTTCCTTGCTTCCCATCATTAATTCCCTAATCTCATCCTCCAGTGGTTCCTCCCTTACTTTAGCTATGCTGTTCCCTTTAATTTTCCCAAAGAGTTCTTGCTGTTTGCTTTGATATTACCTGTCAGTTTACTCTCAAAATCAATTTTCTCCCTCCTCACTATTTTTCATCCTCTGCCACAGGTTCCTGAAAAATTCTCTGTTTCCTGGCCTGCACTAGCTTTTGCCACTTTGCATGCTCCAAGTTTTGATTTAGTATCCTCCTTCAAATCCTTTGGGGTTCACAACTAACATTAGAAGCAGCAAACTGGAAATAGGCACAGTTGTGTAATCTGACACCTGCATTAAACCTACCAGGAAGTAATGATCTCTTTAAATATAGTACGTGGGCTTGACATCGTGCTACAGATGTCGTGTGAGTAAAACACTAGGCATTAGCAACGTCATTGAGATCCACTTTGTTCACTGACTGAAGGTACAATTTGCCTGATGGATGTACTCGCAGCACGTGAGAGCATTAGCGCCCTTCACAAGATCGAGGTTGAAACATCTTACCTTATCACATGCCAAGTGGACACAAAATGAGTCCCATACCATGCAAACAACAGTGTTGTTCAGTGATTTTTTTCTCTACCCTGAATGTCTAAATGGGGTGGAGGAACAGGGAGATCCGTAATCACTCGTCAACATGGACTCGTGGGGCCGAAGGGCCTGTATTCGTGCTCTATTGCTTTGTGACTCTCGTAGTGAATGCTTCAAAACTTTGGTATCATGCAGCTTAGCCTTTGTTGCTCATTATAGAAGAAGCAACTGTGGAGAAAGGCAAGGAAGAAGGCAATTAAAGAACCCTTTTCTAGGTGTGAAGTCAATCAGTTGTTCCTTCTCTTTGAGAAAATGTGTAATATGGGTACGAGGAGCAGAGGAAAGTGTGTGAGGGTCCAATGGAACAGATGGATGATCAGTTCCATTCCTGACTGATAACGATTATTGATAGGTGAAGTGAGCCACCATGAAATATTCATAATTGCTGAGAATGGTTCTCCAGTTAGTTGGCTACGGCATTTGAGGATGCATTCACAGACAATGACCACTTAAATGAGCTCTTCTAATTATTTGCCACACTGCATTAATATGTTTGTAGTTGCATAGTTACGGTCTTTCCATTTAAACCCATAGCTGTCTCTCTTCACTGACCTTTCAGCATGTGTCTGAAGGGTCTTCTTGCTCTCTGCCGATAGCTGACACCTCTCCTCCTTAACCAAGGCCCCCAAGTTCTGCGTCTGAGAATAGAGGAGCTCACTTACTTCCCCATTATGTCCTCCCTTGAAGCAAGCTACAGTGACCTCTGGTAAGACTTCAACCACACACCACAACCTCCATTTAAGAGATGCAGGCTGTCTTCAACTAATTTGACCTGGTGTATACTTGCTAAACTGGACCCCATGCCAAGGAATCAATATGATGGTTACGTCATAGAGGTATACAGCACAGAAACAGGCCCTTCAGCCCAATTTGACCATGCTAACCAAGGTGTCTCCTGAACTAGTCTCATTGGCCCATATCCCTCTAAACCTTTCCTATCCATGTACCTGTCCAAATGTCTTTTAAACTTTGAAATTGTATCTGTCTCTACCACTTCCTCTGGCAGCCCATTTCATCAGCCACCACCCTCTGTGTGAAAAACTTGCCCCTCAATTCCTCTTTAAATCTTTCCCCTCACCTTACACCTATTTCCTCGAGTTTTATACTCCTTTGCGCTGGGAAAAAGACTGACCATCCATCTTATCAATGCCACTCATGATTTTATAAACCTCTATAAGGTCAACTCTCAGCTTCCGTTGCTGCAGGGAGAACAGTCCCAACGCATCCACTCTCCTTATAACTCAAGCCCTCCAGTCCCAGCAACATCCTAGTGAATCTTTTCTGCCCCTTCTCTGGCTTGATCACATCCTTCCTATAGTATGATGACCAGCACTGCACACAATACTCCAGATGCGTTCTCACCAATGTCTTATACAGTTGCAATGTGATGTCCCAACTCCTGTACTTAGTGGCCTGACAGATAAAGACAAAGTGTGTCATATGTCTTCTTCACCACCCTGTCGACCTGTGTTGACGTTTTCAAGGAACTATTTACTTGTACCCTTAGGGCTCTCTGTTCTACAACACTCCCCAGGGCCTGCTAGTCACTGTGTATATCCTGGCCTGGTTTATCTTCCCAAGAGTTGACTGGATTCTAAAAACATTAAAATAAGCAGGAACACAAATTTGGTGTGCAGCTTACAAAGGATTGAACATGCCCAGCTAAATCGTACATTGTGGTCATGTGACCCTTTTACAGCACTGGGTACTTTATTTTCCAAGAAGTATGTGACTTTCATAATTTTTTTTAAGAAAATGTACCATCTCAGACTAATCTAAGTTGAAGCTCATTTGCCAATTCACTTAGATTGACTAACTTAACAAATATGCTTCCAGATATTGTAGAATGCATATAGATTAAACAAAGCAAATATGTTAATAGAACAAATATTGTATCTTTGTGCTGATGGAAATGTAAAATAGATTTGAGTTTATTAGTTGACCAAACACTAAAAGTGTTGTTGCATCAGTGTGGGAAAATTTAAATATCAATTAAAATGTTGGAGTGTTTAAACAAATCCACTGAGGATAAATCCAGATAGAATAACAAAAATTTGATAACTTCATCTCCTCAGTTATACTCTAGTGAACCAACTGTTAGATTGGCCCTATTATTAAGTCACATAAAAAGTAACATGGCAGAAGTGCCTGAAGCATTTGTATGTGATCTACTATAATCTGTCCTTTGCAAAGCATTGCTTCAAGACTTGAAGTGTGTATATCACAATAATTCTGATAGAAACATGAGCCGCACTGTACCTTCACTCACTCTACTGAACGGATTGTGCAATGGGTGTCATCAGCCGTGGCTGTGCAAAGCAATTCAGATCTACTTAGTGCCTTCCTTACAACTTCATTCAATAAAAGGAATCCAGATGTTTTCCAATTGAAGAAAAAACATGAACAATCTAACATGGGAGGAAAAAGGAACTTATACAAAACAGATAGGAAGACCTTTCATAAAGGGAATTTGAAAAGAAGGGATATCAAAGTCAACACTGAACTTTTTTTTCAATTATATGAGGAAAAAGTGGGTAGACATAAACAAAGTAGTTTCTTACGTGGTAGTGTAGCAGTTAGCATAAAGCTATTACAGCACCAGCAACCCGGGTTCAATTCCCGCCACTGTCTGTAAGGAGTTTGTACGTTCTCCCTGTGTCTTCATGTGTTTCCTCTGGGTGCTCAGGTTTCCTCCCACATTCCAAAGACGTACGGGTTAGGAAGTTGTGGGCATGCTGTGTTGGCACCGGAAGCGTGGCGACACTTGTGAGCTGCCCCCAGAACACTCTATGCAAAAGATGTATTTCACTGTGTGTTTTGATGTACGTGTGACTAACAAAGATATCTTATCTTATCTTTAAAAACTAATAATGATGATATTGTATATGAAACGTGGAAGTGTAATAAATGGCGAGGAGGATGGTAATAGACTTCAAGAGTATAAGTGGATATAAGCAGGTTGCTGGAATGGGTGAAAATATGGCCAATGAAATTAAACAGAAAAATGAACAAGGAGAGGCAATAAAACTAAAGGGCACAACTGTGAAAAGGTTGCAAAAGCAGAGGGTTGCAAAAACACTCATAGATGCGTGTTTAGCCACAGATCATTAAGAGTGACAATAGGATTCTTGACTTTAAGAGGTGAGGGAATTATCAACAGTCTGCTGTAGGAGATCTGTTGATCAAGTCTTTAGCTGTGGATAAGTACCTTAGGAATTTTCAGCTGATTAAAAAAGAATTATGATTTCATAAAGGTCAAGAATAATGAATCTGATGGAATGAAATGGGCAATCTGTGAATGTTATTTATGTGATTCTCCAGAAGGCATTTGGTAAACTTCATAAGAGACTGTAAAATGAAGTTAACATTCATGGACTCAGAAGTTATCAAACTGTTTTGCCACTCCCCCAACTCTTTTTGACGACTGCATTGCTGCTGCTTCTTGCACTCTTGCATAACTTGCAAATGTCATCTCTTTTGCAGCCTACTTCCACCCTGCTCTCACCTACACATGATCAATCTCTGACTCTTCCCTTCTCTTTGTGGATCTCTTCATCTTCACATCAGATGATAGGCTGACCACCAACATCCACCACAAACCCACAGACTCACATAGCTTCCCTGATTATAGTTCCTCCCACACTGTCTCCTGTAAGGACTCCATTTCCATTCTCTCAGTTACTGCATCTCCATTGCATTTGCTCCAAGGATAAGACAGTCTGCACAAATGCCTCTGAAATGTGTTCCTTTTTCCTTAACTGTGGCTGCCCCTCTACAATACTGCACAGACGTCTTCATTGCATCTCATTTATTTCCCCCGTCTCTGCTCTCATCCCTTCTCCACCTGGACAGTTCCTGTGGTCCTTACCTTCCACCCCAACACTTTCCACATTCAATGGATCATCCTTCGCAATTTCTGTCAGCTTCAGTAAGACTCCACCTCCAGACACGTCTTCCATTCCCCTCCTTTACAAATGACTGCTCCCTTCACAACTTTGAGATATCTTTATTAGCCACATGAAACACACAGTGAAATGCATCTTTGTGTAGAGTGTTCTGGAGGCAGCACACAAGTGTCGCCACACTTCTGGCGCCAACATAGCATGCCCACAACTTCCTAACCCATACATCTTTGGAATATGGGAGGAAACCGGAGCACCCAGAGGAAACCCACACAGATATGGGGAGAATGTACAAACTTTTTACAGACAGCGGCAGAATTGAACCCAGGTCGCTGGCGCTATAATAGTGTTACGCTAACCGCTATACTACCGTGCCATCTGCTCTTCCATCCTTGCCTACCACTATCCTTTGTGGAGAATTTTCCCATGCGACCACCTCAGACTAATACCTTGTATGAAAGATGGCACCTCTGACAGTCAGCACTGAATTATCTGCTTAGGTTTTGTGCTCAAATCTTAGAATCCCTACCCTTCTCACTCAGAGGCAATAGTGGTCACAACTATTGATGAACATAGAATGATGCAAAACCTTATAAAATATTGTCTCAGCTCCACCTGGAGTGTTGTGTTGAAGTTCAGGCACCACTTCAAGGTTTTATTGATGGGCAGAGGAGATTTATTCAGGCGGTAACATAGATAAAAGTCTTCACTTATGTAGAGAGACTGGAGACACTAGAATTGTTCTCCTTAATGTAGAGAAAGCCGAAGAAAGAATTCATAGAATTGTTCAAAACCATGAAGTATTTTTAGTAGCATAAACAAGAAGCAAATGTTTCAAATGACAAAGTAGCCAATAATAAGATGATCCACATTTAAGAAAATTAGCAGAGAAACCAGAGGGAGAAAAATATTGGATGAATTAATATGAATGTGCTGGGTGGCGGAAGCAGATTCAATAATAACTTTCAAATGGGCATTTGATAAATACATAAAATTTAAGGGACAATGGGGGAAGAGCAGGGAGTGGGTCTAATTGAATAAAGCTTTCAAAGGACCACGTGATAGGTCAAATTGTTTCCTTCTATTTTTTTTCTCATTCTATAATTCCATCTAGGAGACGCAAACTGGCTGACATTGCAGATGTTCCCAGCATTAGCTGGAAGGAAGGAAGTGCATAAAAATCAAAGGTCAAAATTATATTTGATAGCCTTTGGCACTGGCCCAGTCCTATTACATTAATGGCAGCTTTCCTGAAGCTATTTTATAAACTCCTTCACTGCTCATCCTCAGCCTGCTGTGGTCATCAAGTGTCTACATGTAGTCTCATTGTTCAGCAGAATAGTTGAGCTACATAGTATATTGTGTTTGCCAGATGAAGCACAGATAGCTTTTTTCTGCTTTTGTTGGTCTACCCTTATTAAATCCAGTGTTAATGGAACACTAATACAGTCTCGGTAGTGGCTATGTGCCAAGAAATGCACAAGTAATTTGAATCTCCCTTTGGATGAAAGTTCAGGCTTTTGCCCTCCAGCTTCTTCACTAACACCTGTTTTATATGGACTGCACTACAATATTGCATTCATAATGTAATTACTATATTCCCAGATGCACTGCATTAATAAACACCCACCAAGTGCAGGCTTCAATAATTTTACAACACTGACAGCAATTTCTTTTTGGTCAGTATAGGACTTGTTAAGACAATATAAAGACATACTATTTAGGCTTCCCTCCATTTCTATTCTAAGTCATGTTTCAGAAAAGACCATGAAAAATCATCCATTTGTTTGTTTTACTCTGCCCTTGGGTAGGTTCTGGTTCAAGTCTCAACCATGGGCTGAGGTGGTTTCCTTTTGTCTTCGTCAGACTTCCTTAGCTTTGGTTGCAACCCACCAGGAGAAGATTCTCAAAAAAGATGAACCTTTTTCTCACTAACACTCTCAACGAGCCTCTACGATTAGGGAAAGTTGGAAGTCGCGTGGTGGGAGAGCACTAATATCCTTTTAGCACCCCTCAATGTTAGTCGAGTTTCCATGGTTCCAGTCTCTTCTGACTGAGGCTGTTTAGTGTGAGGTCCATACCCAAATCTTTTAACTCTGAGATAGAAGTACTATATTGTTACTAAACCAGTGCTCACTCCATACAGATGCTGGTACACCACTGCAAGTATTTTTAGAGATCAGATTCTTCTCTACACTCACTAAGGCCGTCTGGAGTGCGGTTTGAAATCATTCGATTCAGGGAATGAAAGCATGTAGCAAAAAGCCATGAAGAGTTATAAGTAAAAGCACAAAGAAGAGAGGCTAAGGCAGCTGATGATTGGGGATGCTTGGAGAGTAGAAGGCAGGAAACAGTATCCAAGTTCCATAAGTAATAAGTCTCATCAGTAAGCAAGGAATGAGAGAAGTTTGGCCAAGTGAGAAAAAAAGAGTAGAATTCTATAAACATGTCAGAAATTAAAGCTAAGTTCAAGCCGTTTACTTCTTGGAATAGACTGCCACCCAGTGCTGCAAATGTGAACTCAGTATTTAGAATAGAAATGAAGAGATTCTTCATTCAATAATCAGAAGAGGAATATCGATAGTACCAAGGAAAGAAATAAAATAGTTCAAACATACTGCTCAAGCAAATGTAAATAAATCCCCAGATCTATAAAAATGACCATGGTATTATGCATCAGGGTAATAAAAAAAGAAAGTGAATACAATTTACTTTGATTTTCATAGTCTGACAAAACATTCTGTATATTAGCTCTCCAAGAAAATTAAGTGTAAAAATTAATGATAGTTTGGGTAACTTTACTGAGAGCTAACTTTCTAATAGAATGCTGAAGGCAATGGTTAAAAATAAAACAGATATCAAAGAGGGGGAGTAAAAGCAGTAGTCCCAACAAAGTCTGCCCGAATCCCTACCATTCTGGCATTAGAACAAGATTCAGATTAGTATTTCTAGTGGCAGAATAGAAACTGCAAAAGGCTAAAAGCTATCTGACTGCATGGCAAGTGGAAGGGAGATTGATAGCATTCAGGAAGATCTGGTCAAATTAATCAGAAGGCCTAAGGAGGAACAGATGGAATTTAATGTGGATAAATATATGGTAATGCTTACTGGAACAGGAAACATGAAACATATGCACACATTGAATGGAGGTCCATTAGCAAGGGTGGAAAACGAAAAGGATTTAAGAATGAGTATTGCCCATTCATTGAAAATAACCAGTCGGGGTGAAGGAGGATCAACAAAGGTAATAAAATACCCAGATGCATCTCAAGGGTATTTGAATATGATGCAGGTTGGTCGTTTCTGATTACAACATTTTAAGTATGGCTCGTTGCCTATTGTACTCCAGAGTCATTCACATTACTCAAGAGGAAATAAGTTCAATGTTATGTATCATATTTCTGGGTCATTTTGTCATAAAATAATTGCAAATGCATTCTATTAAGCAATCAGATCTTGAGATAAAAAGCACAAAGAATTTATTTCCAATCTTGAGGATTTATGCCCAGTGCCATTTTAATCATATCATGATAACATCTGCTCTTCTTAATCCAAAACTGCTTCATTCAAGTTGTGATAATACAATTGTTTGGCAATAATGTCCCATTTTGATGTTTGCATTTCGGATATCAGGTAATTGCAAAGTTGAATTGTTAAGTACTCATAGCAATGCTGAATTACTAGGAGTAGTTTATAATTCCTTAATCATTTCACCATCTAAATTGCTGTTATCCAATACATAAAACTTCAAAATTTAGGAACATTAGGAGAGGAATCCACCTTCCTGTCACTGGAAAATTCAGCCGTCAGTATCCTGCATCATAACACTGAACTACGTATATACCAAGGACAGAATCAGTTAAGTACCGCTTGTAGCAGTATAGAAGCGGTATCTACACTGTAAAAGCAGGAAAAGCATGGAGCGAATTTGTCATTGCAAAATGGAAGACCAAGAGGACACACTGACAGAAGGCATGGACATGAGCGTAAAATATTTTATTGTCTTTCATTATCTTTCTGATTTATTTATGGACATCACTGGCAAGGCCAATATTTATTACCCATCACTAATTGCCTATGAGACAGAGGTGGTGAGCTGCTGCCTTGAACCTCTGCAAGCTTTCCACCGAACATATTCCTGCTCTGCTGATGGGTAGGGAGTTCCATGATTTAGACCCAACTGGTAGCATTCCCTTGCACCTTCTTGTTGATAAAAGTCACAGATCTGGGAGGTGCTCTGGAACTAGTATTGACATGAAGCCACAATGTATAGTGTCCAAGTGATGGAGAGGGTGAATGTTTGTGGTACTGTATGGAATTCTCATTAATGATCTACTTTGTCTTGGATGATATTGAGAACATTTTCAAGTATTATTGGAGCTATACTCATCCCAGCAAGTGGAGGGTATTCTATCTGACTCCTGATATGCCTTATAGATGGCTTTGGGGTGTTAGGAGGTGAATCACTTGCCACAAAATACACAGGCTCTGAGTCTCTTGAAGCTATGGCATTTACATCGAGTTTCTGGTCAATGAGGATCCCAAAGGTGTTGATGTTGGGAGGTGGAGGGGGGTGCTCTCAATGATGGTAATGTCATTGAACATAAAGGATAGGTGGTTGAATATACTCATTGCACATCTTAGTATTAGTTAATCTAGCTGTGATCAATTCCTTTTTAAGGTTGAGTTTTAGGATCCAAGTTTTCTCCCAACAAAGGCTATATCTTCTCTATAATCAAGCAAGTTACTCATTGTATATCTGATGTAATTTCTGCAGTGACTCACAGTGTCCCCCAGTAAATTCTCAAACTGCTCTGTGAACATCAGAAGTACCTGCTCCCTCTCATTCAAGATGTTCTTGATTCTGTAAAACTGAAGTTCCGGTTTCCCCACTGTCGTCAAAATATTTGTTCCTCTATTCCCCAGAGCAGGATTTCTAAGCTGCTGCTTCTGTGTCTTTGTAACCTGTATTATTGTCAGTGTTTCTCTGACACCCATTGCCATCACAAACTCTGCTCCTATTATGTTAAAGCGAATGACAAATATTCAGTACAATGTTCAAATCAGAGATTGTGCATTGATGCTCTCTACTGTGTGGCATTTGGAAGACAGTAGGTACAGGGACACTAGTGAGCAGGTTACTGAGCCTTATCTTCTTCCCACAGTCCTTTGCAATATGATCGCCAGCACATAGCCAGCAACCTGGCTTCCCCCATTGCAATGTGTAATGTCCAATTCTGCAGCCAGTTTTCTCAATAGATATCTGTGCTTATCCTCCATCACTAGTTTGGCCATTTAAGTGTTGTCAGAATTAGGTTACAGATGACTAACAGAAAGAGTGCTTCACATTTTTCATTGACCTCCCCCTTGTGTAGGGGAGGTACACCCACATTTACCCAACAGGTTGAAAACATTGAAATCATGTGTCAATCACAACAGGCTTCAAGATTCCTGAAGAACTTTTAGTAACTCACATTTCATTCCTGAACAGCAAGTTCTATTCTCGGTGGAAATGATTTCTGTACTCTGTTCATTGTTGAGAGCAGACGATCACATCGCCCTGGAATTAATATTCAAAGAACCCTTTGTAGATCTGAATGATGAATTCTCAACAGTGAGAAGCATTATATAATAATACTGACATCGTTCAGCACAGGCTTAGACCCTACGACTTGCAAATTGGAAAGGTTCTTGCATATCTTACTTAAATATATTTAACCCTGTGCAGTTTTTACTTTTATCAGGCCAGCACTCTAATCTATGCAGTGGTGTTCTGTGATGAGAGAATGCTAGGTGTTAGCTGCTAGGAGTAAGACTTCCGAGAGATGCATTATCTGAGAGGATATGCAAGGGGAGAAATAAGAGAAAAGAGACTGCATATTCTCATGAGTAGGTCACTGTTTTTGAAAATGAACGAGGAGAGCAATGGAATTTTAGTTAGCCTTCTAACCATGTCTGCATGTTTTCCTGACTAGCTGGATTATCCCTGTCATTAAAGTGGCTGTACCATTTGTGAGGAATTCCCTCCGGAGATTTCATGAGAACATAAATCAAAATTTAAGTTCTTTGTTTCACAAGGTAGAATTTCATGAGACACGTTTTTTTTATGGGAGGACCAAAAGTTGCCTTGAGATATGGGGAGGCTACCTTCACACTTATTGAAACTGTCATCCATTTCTTGGAGGTGTCCATTGACCAGCTGAATTGAACAATCAAAGCAGAGAATCTTTGCAAGGTGATGCTAAATTAATTCCTGAAGACTTCGGTTTTCATGCAAGTGGATTTTCTAGTGGGATTCATTCTGAATGGAGTCATGCAGCATAAAAACAGGCCTCTCAGCCGACCATGTCCAAACTAAACATCAAGTACACATCTACACTAATCCCAGTTAGTAGCATTTGGATCAGAGCCTTCAATGCCTTGGCAATTCAAGTGTTCATTCAGATAGTGTTAAAACTTCACCTTTTCTGTTGATTCTGATGATCTTAGTATTGAGTACCTACAGCAGTAGCCATGATCATTCATGGTAACACAAGTGTAGACTCACAGAAGCCACCCAGAAACATCCTAAAAGCCATATACATTACTATTCTGCAGTTTCTGCTGATCTACTACTGGTTGTTGGATTCTCAAAAGAATATTCCTGAAAAGGTAATGGCGTTGGTCTGAAGATTTTCACAGATGTCGTGTTGCTTTTATGAATTAATTTGGTAGGGATTGTCTGAACACCACTGCGGACAAAAAAAAGGTCAGCACCTAAATATAGCCACCAAAGTCAGCAATTTGTTCAACCTGATGAATTCCATAATTCGTGACTTGTGAAACATTATGAAATAATTGGCTTCACAAGAAGCATTCCTGTTTACCACACTCAGTGAAATAATATGCTGAAATACGTAATTGGTTTTCTTCATTATTTTGGGGCTTTTCCACCCCAACACCAGCTGAACAGCCAGACACTCTGCAAAATCTTTGTTCTAAATGGGCATCTTGCATGGTCTTATGAAGGGGAGGAGGCTCCGACAAAACTGTAAGCCTTGATTACACTTATCCTAAGTTTGGATGTCTTGGTGAAGCAGCCAGCATAATCAAAGATCCCACCCACCCAGGACATTCTCTCTTCTCTTCTCTTCCATCAGGTAGAAGATACAGGAGCCTGAAGGCATGTACCACCAGACTTAAGGGCAGCTTCTACCCCACTGTGATAAGACTATTAAACGGTTCTCTTACACGATGAGATGGACTATGACCTCGCGATCTACCTTGTTGTGACCTTGCACCTTATTGCACTGCACTTTCTCTGTAGCTGTGACACTTTACTCTGTACTGTTATTGTTTTTACCTGTACTACATCAATGGACTCTGTACTAACTCAATGTAACTGCACTGTGTAATGAATTGACCTGTACCATCGGCTTGTAAGACAAACTTTTCACTGTATCTTGGTAAAGTGACAGTAATAAACCAATACCAATACCAATACCGATGAAATGTTCCAGTCTTCAGAAGGGCACGTGAACCTTACTGTGGGAACAAAGAATACCATGCAAGAAACCTAGATCCCATCCTAAAGTCCACTAATGTGGACCTTATGTGGGCAGTTTCAATTTAGAAGTTATGTAGGAAATGTGATAGTCAATTGCCACAGTCTTCCAAACACAAGTGACAATGAGCTAATTCCGATTTCCGGGGATCATGAGGGCTCAATAAGCCCAAGACACTTAAATTATTCCTCACTCTTCCTTGAATTATGCCCACCTTAGATGGGGAGTCATGAATAACATATTTGGTCTGTTTTGAATTTGTGCAAAGCTGGCTTCTATGTCCGCCCGAGAAAGCAGATGGGGACTTGGTTTAACATTTCATCCAAAAATAGGCCATTTATGACATTGTAGGACACCCCCAAGGGTGTACCAAAATATAAAGCTCTAAAGTAAGATATGAGCTCACAACCTTCTGGCTTAGAGGCACAATCCTACCCACTAAGCTATGACTGATAGCATATTATGACTTCTGACACTGAGCAGGATTTTGCAGCCAGCAGAGAAGGAATGGTGTTCACCCTGACCTCAAACTAATGCGAGGTTGTTACAAGCACAAATTCAGAGCTATTGTGCTGTTATAGCATATAATCCCTTGCCATACAAATTGACATTATTCTATATTCCATAAATCCTCCAAATCACCATGAACAAGGCTGAAGGAGATCTCTGCATATAACACATATACAAAGTACACACACATGGTAGCTTGGAAGGTCAACTGTCTGTTCGAGTTGCTCAGTACTTTCAGAGCAAGACATTCTGACTAAAGGCTAACAGGCACATGCGCATAATAACCATTTAAAGATCATCAAGTTGAATAATTATTACAAAACATTGGGAATCATTTTGTGAAATTAAGAAAATGGCCTATACTGATTCCCTCGTGATAATAAGCAGTTATTTATTGGCCTGCCTGAACAGGACTCTTTTTAAAATTGGTGATACGGAGTGATTTATGACAAACAGTCATTTTAAAATTTTCCCTGAACTTGTAATCAAATTAATATTTGATGGGAAATGGAGAGGGAATTCATCCATTGAATGTTTTAGGTTATGGTTTGTCTTTGATGTTTTACAGTGTCAGGAAGATCGTATGAGCGATGTAATATGATTAAAATTTGTCTGTTACATTAAAGGTTCTGTGAGAGCCTAAGCCCCCAAGGTCACAACCTACTTCCTGGAAGCAGATTAAACACCTTACTTTCACATATGTCAAGCATACTGACAAAGTCCTTAGAGATTCCTTATTCCCAGCTAAGATAGCAGCAGAAAAAAGAAATATGGAAAACTGAAAAACTCAGCCACTTCAAAATGTTATACAATTGGCAGATCCTGATTCTTTGTGCAAGTCTGAGTTTCTTATAACATAGACTGGCCTTTCATTCTTTATCACTCATTTTCTGACACCATTCCCTACAATGTGAGTTGATTTCTTAATAGTATGCATGCAGAACAGTATTATATGTATACAGTACATTGTTATATAAGATACCAGAAAATCATGAAAGTATTTTCAGATTTCCACTTAAGACCAGAGTCAAATTGGTGTTGCATGGATTCTGCTCACTTGTTCATGCTGGTGTGACACCTGTGGCATTTTCTGTCTGACTTTTATTAGCTGTCTGTGAGCCGTAAGTATGAAATGGGCATTCCTTTGTACCAACATTGGTAGTGTGTAAAAATTAGTCAGATCTTAATATGACCATTTTGAACTCAAATGGTTCCTTTAAATATAACAGATTAACTTGCCCCTTAGATTAATCTCCAAAATGATTCTGATCTCGCTCTTTCCCCCTTCTTGCAGGTAATGTTATAAGTTCTCTTCCCTGAAACTCAGAGCCATGTTCAAACATGTTTACTGTCCCTTGGTTGTGGAAACAAGCATTCATTAGGCTACCAAAATTTGCTTATGTAGCCTCTTTCAGTGGTTCTAGGTGGTCATTCATTTAAATACCTGCCAGAACATTTCTGCAGGTGAGCCCTGGGTATTACTCAGATGGCAAAGATACCTTTCACTCCCTCATATATTTTCAATTGCTGGCACCTGCTTTTAGACAAGAAAGGAGCAGTTACTAGTTGAAAATCTCCCCTTTGATTTTAAACAAAACATGAAAACTTCCGTCTATGATGGCAATGGAGTGAGAGTATGTTGTGATCCTTTCAAATAGCACCATGTGTAAAGGGTTTAATTAGTGTGAAATCTGAATGAAAGTTGATATTTGAATCTTTAAACATACTACTATTGGAAAGAATACAACGAAGTAAACATTCAACATCTGTGCAGACACACAATTTGTGTAAATTGAAAGGGAGAAAAAGGGAAGAATTATAAAAAAAACCTTTCTCTCACAGTACAAATGCCCACAGGGGGAGGGGAATGGAGACAGGAATTTCACTGGAGTCATTCTGAGGGGCAAATTAGCACTGACAATGAGAATTTCTTTTATTCATATTAAATAGTCTGGAGAAAGAAAAGATTATATAGCTCATTGAACCTTACTGTTCTTAACACATCTAATGCAATTTCCATCATTGTTGCTTCTGCCAAATTTATTTTACATCCTGAATGGATGCAAAACAATGGGCTTCCTTGGCGGCTCAGGTTTATCCAATAAATCAATGAATTATGCAAATTGGGAAGCTGCCAATCCAGATCACATCTTCAAGTGTGTAGGGTAAGTTGATCTCAATGGCTAGGTGTGATAATGAGTATTGAGTGCATGCGCATGCAAAAAAAAAACAAATAATGCATTTTCTATCACTTTAATAACAGCTAATTTATTGAAGTAATGTCAGAAAATCAGCATGTTGATTTACATTTATCAAAGTAATAAATTTCTGATAGTTAATGACATCAAGATCTTCGGTTAAGCTCCAAACCTCTTCTTCTGCAGTCCCTTAGGATCAAGGATGATTTACTTCCACACTGGTTTTATGGGTTCTGTGGTGGCTAATGAGGCTGATGTGGGAACCACAGACTCTTCTACAGATGAGGCAAGTAATGAAACAAGACAGGGAGTGACTATGTGTGAGGAAGTGCCCACATTTCACTCTTTATACAAGGCTTCTGGTTCTCAATTCCATCCCAGATGCTCCTTCTCCCAGGACTCAGTGGGGATGCTGCATTCCTTCAAGGAAGCTTTGAACACATCCTTGAATCTTTTCTTCAGTCCCCTTGGTAATCTTTTCCCATGAAAGACCTTAGAATAGTGTCTGTTTTTGGAGGCTGCTGTCAGGCATGCAAGCAACACGGCCTGTCTAACCTAGGCAATTGAGTGTGTCTAGGGAATGAATACTGGAGATGTTTGTCAGTAATGAGGCTCCAGACGCATTAGAGTCATAGAGTTCTGCGGCATGGAAACAGGTCCATCTCATCCATGCTGACCAAGAGCTAGTCCCATTATTGTGTTTGGCCTCGGTCCCCCTAAACCTTCCCTATCCATGTACTTGTCCAACCGTTTCTTGAATGTTTGGATTGGAACCACTTCAACCACTTTCTACTGTGAGCTTGTTCCATAAACCCATCATCCTCTATGTGAAAAACTTTCCCCTCTGGTCCCTTTTAAATCTTTCCCCTCTCACCTTAAACCTATGTTCTCTAGTTTTAGACTCCCCTACCTTGGGGAAAAGACTGTGAACATCCACCTCATCTATGCCCCTCATGAATTTATAAACCTCTCTAACCCTTAGCCTTCTTCGCTCCAGGAAAAAAACATGCCCAGCCTTTCCAGTCTCTCCTTAAGCCCTCCATTCCTGGCATCATCCTTCTGCACCCTTCCAGCTTAATCACATCCTTCCTATAGTATGGCAACCAGAACTGCACACAATATTGCAGGTGTGGTTTTACCAATGTCTTGTACAGCTGTAACATGATGTCCCAACTCTTGTACTCAGTGCCCTGAGAGATGAAGGCAAGCGTATCATACACCTTCACCACCTTGACTACCTGTCTTCCCACTTTTAGGTAACTTTGTACTTGCACCTCCAGGTACTTCTGTTCTAGAACATTCCCCAGGGGCCTCCTCACTGTGTATGCCCTGACCTGATTTAACTTCCCAAAATGCATCACTTTTCTGAGTTAAATTTCATCTGCAATTCCTTGGCCCACTTTCCCAGTTGATCTAAATCCTGTTGTAACCTTAGACAACCTAAGGTTGTTATGAAATCGTTCTAGTTAGGGCCAACCCAACATTTGGGCCTTGAGCTACTGGCTCAGTTGTACCTCTACAGCTCATTGAAAAGGCATCTGCTTACTAGTAAAAGCTGAAAGTAAATTAGAAAGTGGAATGTGATTAAGGATGGTATGAACTAGGGAGAGGACTACCTCCTCTTTCTACCTTGAAAGGAATTTTTTAAAATTAAAAATATATAGAATTATCTTAACCAGGCAACCCCAAAGAGCCGCAGGTGGTGTGAAGCCCATGCTGTTGCTCTGTTCATCTGTGGCCAATCTCATCAGGAGGGCAAATATATAGTCTTAAGCTCCTCACTTATTATATTATAAGGAATCTAAAATCTGCTTTAGGTGATTGACAGAGCAGTTTAAAAGCATCTGATCCCACATTGCATTGGCCATCTTTCAGGTTTATTCTCACTGTAGGACATCAGTCCCTAAAACTGGTCCTAGTTGGTACTGAAACCACTTCAGACTTGGAATGTCAATGCAACAAAGTCCTACTTCTGTCCCACAGATGTCAACATTTATATCTTCAAAAGGTAAATCTCATCACTGTTGAAAATGACAGCCCAGTAAATTCCTGGCTCATTCGAATGACTGATAAACTCCATCAGATTTCAAGTTCTAGGTAATCTTGGAAGTAACTTTGTAGTGACAAATTGGAAATCACTGTACTTGTTACTTCATCTTTCCTCTCTTACTCCATTGGCATTCATTGGTACAATACAAGGATAATTTAACATTCTTATGTTCAGTCATCATAATAGCCATTTTCTTTCATACTGTCAATCCTTAGAATAAAGGACCTTTCCATTATCTGAATACTAAAAGGAGAGTGCTCTATCAATTCGACTGTGCATTGCTCATACTTGAGGGGAGAACAAGCTTCTCAAATCCCTGATATGATGAACATGAAACCCACTCATGTTTCATTCTACTGAACTAGGAAAAGAAAGAAAAGGCCATCCAAGGCGCATGTCTGCTGTAGCTGTTAAACCCTTTGCTTGTGGAAATAATGGACCAAATCATTATTTGAAGTTCCCAGCCAATGCTAAATGAACATAGTAAAACCAAACTTTGGGAGATCCTGCTACTAAAAGATTGAGTTTTTCAAACTTACTTACCTGTGAATAGCATCCAGGGTTTCTCCCAAACCAACATCTAAAGTTACTAACCATCATTTCTTTACCACCACACATTCTTGCTGCTTGAATCCTGCCTACTGATAATGTCCCATGCCCATACTGATAGTCCCATAGTCTCATGCTTGAAGGCTACCTACTTGCTAACACCATTGTTGTGAAGCTGGAGGCACAATATTGGAGGAGCATCAGGACTCATCACTTGGTCGTAGACAACATAATTCACACCTGAATTTTACCCCAATATTCCAGTCACCATAGTCAAACCATTCACTCTCCAATAACCAGGTACCTGCTTTCGTCTTGCCCCCTAACTTGTTTGCAGTGCAGATATCTGGAGTCTTCTCATGTGCAGATTCCATCCCTAGGCATCTGAACTTAGCTGCTAATGTGAAATTGAGTGTGAGTGTGACTTCCTCATGTCTGCCTCTTTGGTCTTCCGCCACTATCTGGGCACATTGCAATTCTTTGATAATTGACCAGATCGAGGGAAGAGTCTAAGTTCATGGTGGAGTGAAAGGAGATGTGAGAATTACGTAATTATATCATCTTTGGCTTGTGAGTCAGAAGAGATTGGGGATATGGAATGTGAGAAGATGGGTAGGTATGAGCACCTTCAAGAGGTTCATTCCCATTGGTGACCATGTTCTCACTCATGGCCCTTCCCATAATGGCCATCACTGTCACTGTGGAGTACTTAGGTCTATTTATCCACCTACGGACACCAATACCTCTAATACTGCAACAACGGAGGTAATTTTGGCTGTAGGTGTAAAAGAGAAGTGAATGTGTCTATAAGTGTTGTGCAATAAGCTTCTGATCTAGCTGTCATAATTGAAAGCTGGCAGAGTGTGTGTGTGTGTGTGTGTGTGTGTGTGTGTGTGTGTGTGTGTGTGTGTGTGTGTGTGTGTGTGTGTGTGTGTGTGTGTGAGTGAGCTTCAGGTTGGGGATGTCAAATCTGCTGTGGGGCTAAATGTGTGAGGGTGCCGTAAAGTATATAAGTGTTAGCAGAGGATCATGAGTGGTTAGCAAAGGATGAGATTTTGCAGGAGCCTGCACAGGATTTAAATTTGGACATGTAGGAGAGGTACATTAAAACACACACATATTATACATATCGTGTACATCCTTTAAATACTAATGATTCTTGGGGGTTGGGGTAATTGTACCCCTGCTAACTAACATTCTGCCCCCATCCCCAACCCCACACACATCCTTTTGAATGTAATCGATCACAAAATGGCCAGAGTTACCTGTTTCCATTGTTACCTTCTCCTGGGTTTGGAGAGCCTTGACCAACATCCAACTCCACACCAATTGTTTGGCCCCTTGTTGCTCCTTACCACATCCTCCACCGAGACCTTCAGCACACTGTTGGATATTCTTGCTATGGTGTTGCTCCATGGTCAGCCGTTGTTAATTATTTCACAGCAAACTTTTCCTAATTCACACCTCTCAGTAGCCACAAGGTACTTACCCTTTAAGAAGTGCAAGCTGGTCTTAAGTAATGTTAGAAAGTAAACATATTGGATCCCTTGTTGATCTGTGCAGCCAATGAACAGCACAGTTAGCTCTGGCTCCACACAGGTCATTGTAATGAGTCATCAACATGAAGTTGGTCTCCTGACAGTATTGTAGTGAGCCTCAATCCTGTTTCTGTGGTCCATCTAATGTAATCCCCTTTCTTTGGCTTCTGCCCTCTTTCCCTTGGCTTCTGTCCTGTTTCTTTCCAGTCCTGATGAAGGATCTTGGCCCGAAACGTCAACTGTTTATTTTCCTCCATAGATGCTGCCTGACCTGCTGAGTTCCTCCAGCATTTCATGTGTGTTGCCCCTATATGTTGGAAGTAGGTTCAGTGAGACCATTGGGTCTTTTCAGTGCTTATTTCCACTCCCAGTCAGAAAAGGCCTTTTGGCCTATTTTTGGCTCGTACTCACAGCATGGTAACCTTTCAAATGACTCCAAACAAGTCTTAATGGAAAAATAAAACTGAAACTTTGGATTCTTAGCATTCAGGTAACATGCACATGCAAGTCTAGACCTAATGGCTCAAGGAATAAAATTATTACAATGTTAGCTTGCTGTAATTCTCAACAACTCATGCAGCAAGCAATAATGTACCTTTTAGTGATGGCCTCTTTCCTTAACTGTGTTGTGTGTTTAAAAGAAGAATAAAATGTAAACCACGTCCTTCAACAGTTTATATATTCTATCCATACTTCACTATATTTTGGGGGTTGAAACTAGGCTTTATTTTATTGAAATTACTAAATGAATTGGATTGCAAATTTGTCATAAATTACTGGAGAACTCTCTTTTATGTTTCAGAAATGTTACAATTTTGTCAAAATTTTTGCTATTAATAATCTGCAATCCACTGCCTTTGCAATTCTCTTGCTGTCAATAGCCTGATATTGAAATACAACCGGATATCAAAAAAAGCATATCGTACAATTACATTCAGCAATTTTGTTTCTTGTACTGCTCTGTCAGTGAAGGCTTTAATCTCATCCAGACAAGATATTGATCTGAAGCTAATGTTTCTTGAGCAGCTAAAGGCAAACCAAAGTATTAGCTACAAAATAGATTAATCATCATGTATTTAATAACAGCATGTGCATGTTGTGTTGTGTCTTTGGCAGAATTCCTAACAAGATTAGTGAGAAGCATCCTTCACTTGAGTTTGAAAATTATAGCTCTATTTTTACAAATAAAGAATTTACTTTAAAGGTTCATTGACTGTGAAGAAAATATATTTACAGCTATCATATATAATAGCTTTTATTTTTAAAGTCATTCTAAATTAAGATTCTGAATATACTTAAATTGCAATTTAGAATAGAGCTTAGAAGCTGGTGATAATTATTACCTATCTTACGATCAAATATTTTGATCAAATCATGAATGCCTGCTTAACTATGCAGCAGCACAGTCACATTCAGATAATTAGCAGTTTGTAGGCAATGCATCTTTTCTTTACCTGGATTCAGATGTACGCAGCTTTGGTTAGACTGGCTTTAGCTGAATCCACCAGCCAAGCATGCAGTGCCATCAGATCTTCACAAGGATACTAATGGGAAAATGTGGCCCTCAAACGTTCCTTTAGCTGGTACAGTAAATGAACACTGGCACTGAAAAGAGGAAGTACAGAAATATTTATGATTATGTTTTGTCCCCTCCTTGCTGCAAGAGTACAAAGTGAGGTCCAGCGCTTAGCATCACTCCCACCTCCATTCACGTGCCTGAGTCGGCTGCTTTTGGATACCCCTATCCAGGCATTCCTGGTTGATCTGACATCGTCAAAGAGGATATGCAGAGTAGGACCAAGAAATTCTGCAGCAACTTTCTTGCATTTCTGAGGATAGGACTTACGAAATTTCAAAAAATGAAAGGAATCCTTTGACAAAAAAAGTCCTATCCTCAGAAATGCAGGAAAGTATAAAGCAGAAAATATAAAGCAGAAACAACACACCTGCTGTGTTTCCTGAATCCTGCCACTTAAGTTCCCCCACCACCCTCACCTTCCTTTCCCCTCCATTGTATATTTTTCTGAGAGAAATCCAGAAGATTACGATGGAAGCAGTACCACAAATGGTATCAGCTGGCTGGTAAAACGGGGCACAGTGCACAACCTGGATCCTCACAGCTGACTTGTGAAGGAGATTGTGATCACAAGTTACAGCAGGTTCTTTATTAATACTTAAGATCGTATCGTCTCCTCCGTTATATAAGAAACTGTAATGGATGCTCAGATAAACTGAATGCCAATGTAGTAATACATGTTTAATGCAGTTAATTCCATGTCTGAGTAGTTCTGAAAGCAGGCAAGGTTAGATCAAGATTCAAATGATTACCAGAACTGAAGATAGGAATAATAAATAGAGGCAATTTATTTATTGATAGCAGAATGCATACCTTGGAGCACTTGAGAAACTACCGTGCATCAATCCAATTGGAAACTAGAGTTTCCTCCATTCTGAAATAATTCATGTGTAGTTCCAATGTCCCACATGACTTTACTACAGCTGAGGCGAGCATGATGGAAAAGTTATCAGATATGAAAGCAATCCAAATGTATAACCCTATAAGAAACACTGTGCACCCCTCAAAAACATCGAATTAGCTCTGCAGCTTTCTTTTGTATTTGAAGACTATATCTTGTTAATGTGACAGCTCTGTGGTGTCATAAGCTCCCAGCATTCATTAACTCAGGGCTATCATTCACTGTTTTATTGGAAACTATGGGTTAGATTTGCTCCTCTTTGCTGCCCGGTATCAATGGACTGCAATGTATCATCGTTTCTCACCACCCACACCCCACAACACCCAACACCTTCTCCCAGCATGCTCCCTGAACCAGCCCATTTCCTGTACCTTGCAAACGGTTGTCAAGGGGAAGCGCAGCTAAATCTTCTTTCTGCTTCACTCCTCCCATATAAACATCTGAGTTCAGAGCAGGAGTAAGGTCTCAAGACTGCTCCACCATTTAATAAGATTTTGAAGAAACAGGTACATTATAAAAGTATTAAATGCTGTTATGCTGGACAGTGCGGTGTTTAATGTATTTCTGAGGCAGTGATAATCATACAAGCTAAGCATCAGTGATATTCCAGGAGGGAGTACATCAGCTAGGCTGCAAATTATTAGTTATCCTGCTGATATCAGTTCCTCTTTGAGCTGTCATGTCAGATAAATTAGATACTTTAGAGACATGCAGAGTTAAAAAGCAAGCTATAGTTTGGTCTTAAGAAGAGCAGAGAAAGAAGGTAAAGTCTTTACTCAACATTTTGGAACATGGCGAGACTTTTAAGCAACCTATTTCAATTTCCTTCATTGATGCTAGAAAGGTTTCAAACTTTGTTCTGCAGTGGTCCATTTGAAGAAGATGCAGAGTCACAGGAAGACTGAATGTATGGAAGTCTTCACCGGGGCACATGCAGATGCACGCTTTATCCATGGTGACTAAGATTCCCTGTTGTTTAAGTTGCAAAAACTAACCTATTGCCATTTTAATATACAGTAATTATTTATTTCAGAAAACTGAATAAATTGATTGCTTTACAAAGCACCTGTGTTCAGTCCACACACATTTCAACTTTGAACTCAGTCACCTGCCACTCTATGCAAAAAAGATGTACTTCACTGTGTGCTTCAATGTACATGTGACCATTAAAGATATCTTACCTTAATCTCCCATCCCATCCCATCCCATCCTTTCTTTGACCTATCTGTCTGTGGCCTCCTGCACTGTTACAGCAGGATCAATGCCAGCTTGAGGAACAGCACCTCATGTCCCATCATTGCAGCCTTCTGGACAGTTTCGAATTCCCCAACAGTAGGTAACTTTCTGTTTGTGTCTGAGCTGGCCATTTCTGACAGTCATCCATTTGTGATTTTGGCTCACTATTTCTCTTTCCATTGGGGTAGTCTGGCCTGTTGGGCATATCCCACAACCTTTCTATTAGCAACACATAACACATATGCATCATTTGATTCTAATATTAACTCCTTTGGCCTCATCCTATCAGTAATATTCCCTGTGTTTTACCCACCCCTCCCCAATCTCCTCAGCTACTGAAAATTAACTTGTCTTCTCTCATTCCCATTTCTAACAAAGGGCCTCAGACCTAAAACATTAATGATGTTTCTGGATACCTCCATAAGACATAGGAGCAGAATTAGACCATAAGGCCCTTTGAGTCTGCTCTACCACTCGATCATGGCTGATTCATAGTTCCCTCTACGCACCATCCTCCTGCATTCTCCTCATAACCTTTGATGCCCTTACTAATCAAGAACCTATCAACCTCCACTTTAAATATACCCAATGACTTGGCCTCTACAGCTGACTGTGGCAATGAATTCCACAGATTTACCACTCTCTGGCTATAGAAATCCCTCCACATCTCTGTTCTAAAGGGATGTCCTTCTATTCTAAGGCTGTGCCCTCCGGTCCTAGACTCTCCCACTACTGGAAACATCCTCTCCACGTCCACTCCATCCAGGTCTTTCAATATTCAGTAGGTTTCAATGAGATCCCTCTTCATCCTTCTAAACTCCAGCGAGTACAGGCCCAGAACCATCAAATGCTCCTCATACATTAACCCTTTCATTCCTGGGATCATTCTTGTAAACCTCCTCTGGACCCCCTCCAATGCCAGCACATCCTTCCTTAGATATGGAGCCCAAAACTGCTCACAATACTCTAAATGTGATCTGGCCAATGCCTTATAAAGCCTCAGCATTACATCCTTGCTTTTATATCCTAGTCCACTCGAAATGAATGCTAACATTGCATTTACTTTCCTTACTACCGACTCAACCTGCAAGTTAACCTTTAGGGAATCCTGCACTAGGACTCCCAAGTCCCTTTGCACCTCTAATTTCTGAATTCACTCCCCATTTAGAAAATAGTCTATGCCATTATTCCTTCTACCAAAGTGCATGACCGTACATTTCCCCACACTGTATTCCATTTGCATTTCTTTGCCCATTCTCCCAGCCTGTCCAAGTCCTTCTGCAGACTCCCTGCTCCCTCAACACTCCCTGCCCCTCCACCCTATCTTTGTATCATCTGCAAACTTGGCCACAAAGCCCTCAATTCACCATGGTTGGTTGCCTTATAATTTGTCAGCTTGTAAAGCTGTCATTTTGGGCATGTTTGACAACAAAGAGGAAAGGCAGCAGCTGCATCATGTTAGAAATCCAGGACTTTGTGAGGGTGAGACTGGACATGCCACTAATGCAAAATGTACTCGCAGCTGAAATGAATACTAGCTTTAAAGATACTGAATGTTCTTTTCCAGTAAGTTCAACAGAGCATCTCAACAATTATCAGCTGATCAGAGAGAACCAGAGCTGAATGGTAAATCATGCCTGGCTAATCTTGATGAATTTTTAGAGGTGTTCTCTGACAGGGTAGATAAAGGAATATCTCCAGATGTTCTTTAAATGAACTTCCAGAAGGTATTCGACAAGAGTCCACACATGGCCATGTTGACAAAATTGAAAATGCCCAAAAGTGAGAGCATAATAATGGGTAGAAAAACAGACAGTAGGATAATGAGTATGCCATTCATTTGACAGGATGTGGCCTACAGACAGAATCAGAAATGTAAAGCTATGATTGTTTCTGCCCAATATTTTCATAGGTTAAAAAGGATCCTAACCTAGAATCAAGCTGGAGAGCATGCATTTCTTCAAAAGATAAATGGGCTTTCAAATTGGGAAAGGCTCTCCGTGGAGAATTATGAGTGCTGAGTTATAGCCAGTTGTTTGGAGAAATGGTCAATAAAATACAAGCATATTTTAATAAGAATTGTATGAGAAATTCCAATTCCAGACCAAACAGCAATTTCATTTCTACTTAACCATGAGAAGAAATATTAATGATCCCTGCATGGTGTAAGGCTTCAGTGCTTTTGTTTTATACTCACTTCCTGACCTTCCTGGTACGGAAGTGAGTACAAAGGCTTTTATATAACCGAAAAGATTTTCTTCCCCTCAGCGTCTAGCAGGTGGGTACCTCTAGGGAGGGCATTTGGCAATTCAGTGCCCAGAAGGCAAACACCAACCTTGATGCCTGCATCATTACATTATATTGTTTGCACTTGAGCAATCATAAGAATGGCTCCTGGGCATCAAGGATAAGATAAGATAAGATTTCTTTATTAGTCACATGTACATCGAAACACACAGTGAAATGCATCTTTTGCGCAGTGTTCTAGGGGCAGCCCGCAAGTGTCGCCACGCTTCCGGCACCAACATAGTACGCCCACAACTTCCTAACTCGTATGTCTTTGGAATGTGGGAGGAAACCCACGCAGTTAAGGGGAGAACGTACAAACTCCTTACAGACAGTGGCCAGAATTTTACCTGGGTCGCTGGCGCTGTAATAGCGTTACACTAACTGCTACACTACCGTGCCTGTGAACAATATGCTACATAAGAAATAGGAGCAGGAATTCTCCATTCGGCCCTTCAAACCTGCTCAGCCATTCAACAATATCATGGTTTATCTTCCACCTCAACTCCATTTTCTTGTCATATGACAGATTTTTTTAATATCCAGACATCTATTGATCTCTATTTTGAACGCAGTCAGTGACAGCCCTTCAAAGGTAGAGACTTCCAAAGATTCACCACCCTCTGACTGAAGAAATTTCTCCTCATATCAGTTGTAAATGGTCCCTTATTTTGAGCTTGGCATCCCAGTCCAAAGAAGTTTAGTGAGGAAGATATCCTCCCTGCATCTACCCTGTCAAGCCCTCTTAGAATGTTATATGTTTCAATGAGATTACTTCTCATTCTTCTGAACTATAGAATCGTGGCCTAGACCACTCAACCTTTCCTCGTATACAGATGACATAGTGTGCAGTCCAAACACACGTGTCCTGCAAGCATTACGTATCAGTAATGCAGACTCAGGAAGTGCATTGGAGCAGACCTCTGATTTGCTAACACGTTCCTTCCATTTGGCTAACACCAATCTCCTGAAACAGGCGCTCTGTTCCAAGCTCTATCATGGGATGTGATTACCAGAAATACAGAGGAAAAGATTCAAGGATATGCTCACAGCTTGGTATTGGTATTGGTTTATTATTGTACCGAGGTACAGTGAAAAACTTGTCTTGCATACCGATCGTACAGGTCAATTCATTACACAGCGCAGTTACATTGAGTTAGTACAGAGTGCATTGAGGTAGTGCAGGTAAAAACAATAATAGTACAGAATAAAGTGTCACAGCTACAGAGGAAGAGCAGTGCAGGTAGACAATAATAAAACATTCTTACTGATTCTTGGGAACCTCCCTTCCCCCGACAACTGCCACTCCCCCCCCCCACCCTACCCCTGATGACCAATCCAAAGTGGAAACAGAAGGTTCAGGATGGTGTTGAGAGTCTCGAGGCTGCACATTGGGAGCATACGGAGCCCCTGCATAAACAGTGAAAGAGCAGACCAGCTCGGAGACTACCTGCCTGTCAGCCTCCACCTGACCCATCTGTGGAAATCTCTGTGGTTCCTGAAGTGACCTCATTAGCCTTTCCAAATTCACAAAACCCGAACAGAAGTAAGTCATCCTCAATCCCGAGGCACTGCGTAACAAGATCCTCGTTATTCACTTCCTATAACTTCACTACCTGTCCAAGTGGTATGTGGGAGGAGGAAGGGGGCATAGGAAGTGGTGCGTGACTGCGGCACCTTCAACTCTTACACTCACAGATTGCAGGAGGAGAAGGAATGGGAAGTGAGAAAGGGGATAAGTTGAAAACACCGTCATCTTTGACAACTTCAGTGCTTTTGCGAACTATGATCTCATCGGCAACGGTCCAATAGTTCGGCATCATCTACTTCACGTATTTAGGACATACAGGTGTGCCTTTCCCTGATTTCTGGATGCAGAACGCACCTCTCTTTAAGAGATGCTGGCTGCCTTTGAGTCGTGCCTGTTTGACAGGTGCTGGCTAACTGGCCTCACAAAGAGTTATGCAGCCAGTGCTTATGGTGCTGTCTGAATACTGCTAATGTGATATTGTGCAGGCAGCACATGTATTAACCTATGTCTGGAACAACACCCACAAACATTCTCAGTGTGCTTCCTACCCTCCTGCTTGGTTCTTTGGGCTGCAAAAAAATTCCTCAGGTACGTTGTTGCTCTTAATTTTGTTTGCATATTTCCCTTACTAAGAACGTAATAAAAATAAAATGTTGAGGAAAGAAATGGACATGAGAAAGAAAATGTCATTTTTAAATACCATATTCAGTGTTGTTATTGACCCTGTGTTCCCTAGCAACCATGCCTACACACGAATTGTAACGCACTAATGCAATTTTTCAAATATCTGGGAGGATAATAGTCAATAAATAAAACATGATGAAAGCGGATTAGATTGTTTATTCTTTCAATAACAATCCAAGGCACCAAATGATGGTGTAAATAACCACGTCTCAATATTTATTAGCTCTCAAAGGAATGCATCAAGCTACATTAAATTGAAAACATCCACACATGCTACTTTAAATTGAATCATTATCCTAGTTTCTGGTATAAACCTCCGTCTCGAAACCTTGTTGCAAAGCGCCGTTAATTGCAGAAGTCTTCTGTGAGATGTGAGGTGGAACAGCAGGGTTATCTCCATGGCTACAGAAAGGACTGTAACAGTAATAAGTTGTTGGATGGTTACAGCCTGCTCTTAGCAAGTGCAAATAGTTTTGAGAATTGTTTTCCGGCAGCTAACGTGACTATCGAAACATTTTGATAAATCTTAAAGTGTTAACAATACAAGTTATTTCAGCTGCTGTCAGGTTTCTTTTAACTTTATCAGAATTTCTTTCACTATCCATCATATTAAGACATGATAAGTGCCTAGTTATGTAGATGAACCCCAACTTGGCAAAATGCACATTGGTGACTTTTAAATTTCTTTAAATTTCCTAGAGGAAGTATTTAAAGAAATACTTCAAATTTCCTAGAGGAAGCAGAAGCAAAGGAAGAAACCATTACTTAGAGTGAAAAGGTGAAGATCATTCTCCTTTTCTGGAGTGAGATATTTATGAAATTATCTTATACTCACTATGACCCCTTTCCTACCCTCTACCTCATGTTCAATTCCAAGTTGTCTTTTATACATTAAAATGTGCAAATCTCCAAAGTCAAAACACTCCTTAGTGCACTAATGTGCTCTTGAAACATTTGAAGTGGATTTCTTCCATATTTCCACATGTTGGTGAGTCCTAAAATGAAGTCATTGCTATTATGGAACCTAACTTGTTAAATTTAGCACCTGTTATAATAATAAAAACTGGACATTAGTTAAATTAATTTAAGCTACAGAAAAAACACCATTTTACCCACATGGAACCATAAGCTCCCGGCTGAAATACTCACTTTCAGGTAGAGGATAATATGGACAATCAGTAAGGGGACCTACTCCTGTGCTGAAAAAACTTAAATGTCATTTATGTCTCGTCTACATATATGCAGTATATATATATATATATATATATATATATATATATATATATATATATATGTGTGTGTGTGTGTGTGTGTGTGTGTGTGTGTGTGTGTGTGTGTGTGTGTGTGTACTTTTTAGATATTTGGAGGATAAACAAAATGTCCAATGGATCTAAGTATTGCAATTAGGGAGCAAAATCATAATGAGCAGATGTTAGGGATTATTCAGGAATTATGGAATTATGTAGATACAAATGAGTCTTCAAAAACATCTGTTTGAATGTAAATCAAAATCAGACTCAGGTTTATTATCACTGACTTGTATGTCATGAAATTGGTTGTTTTGCGGCAGCAGTACAGTGCAAAGACATAAAATTACTATAAATTACAAAATAAATAGTGCAAAAAAAGGAATAATTCAGTGGTGTTCATGGGTTCATGGACCATTCAGAAATCTGATGGCAGAGGGAAAGAAGCTGTTTCTAAATCGTTCAGGTCTTCAGGCTCCTGTACCTCCCCCCTGATGGTAGTAATGAGAAGAGGGCATATCCCTGATGGTGAGGGTCCTTAGTAATGGATGCCGCCTTCGTGAGGCAGCACCTCTTGAAAATGTCCTCAATGATGAGGAGGGTTGTGCCTGTGATGGAGTTGGCTGAGTCTACAACACTCTGCAGCCTCTTGCAATCCTATACATTGGAGTCTCCATACCAGGTGATGCAACCAGTCAGAATGCTCTCCACCATACATCGATAGAAATTTGCAATAGTCTTTGGTGACATACCAAATCTCTTCAAACTCCTAATGAAGTAGAGCTGCTGACAGTAGTCAGTTTCGATTAAAAAATATAGCTTTGCGTACAAACAGTACTGTCTACAGAGCATAGGCTACTGACCCGTGGCAGGAAGCCACTCAAGAGATGTGGTTTGAAAACTGACATGACCATGAGAGCAATTCTGGTCTGTATCAGCCAAATGTAAGACAATGTGGGTACGTTAATTGATTGACATCAAACCAGGGCATCAGACACCTTCAGCTAAGTTATTTTGTACTACTGAAATCAAGGCAACCCCCAGACCAGACTTATTTTGTCACTAAGAACATCAAATGTGGTCGTAGGCATATTTGTTCTGTCTATCAATAATTGGGATACTTGTGTACCCAGAGAGTCAGCCCTCACAACACTAATTTTGAGTATCCAGGTTTTCTGTCCTCAGAAGCTTTTTCACCATCCATTTGAATGTCTTTGACACAGATAGGTGCTTGAACATTCAGAGGTATCTTGTCAGTTGCAGTGCACTCCCATTGTAAATATGTGCTTCAATGGAACCATCTGTTACACACAAAATACTGAAGTAAATGATGACTTTGTAGCTATTGGAATTGTATTGAATCACCTGCTGTTCTTTGTGTTTAAGAGTATAGAGATGTGATGTACTTCAAGTTTGGGGAGATTCTACTGAGAGGATTTCCAAGAGAAGCCCTGCTTGTCATGATGAATAAAGACCTTTCACATCTACCAGCTTCAGTCTCCAGTGATATGGTCACAGTCACAACACAAGAGCTAAGGATAAGTAAAAATGTAAATTGCTAGTGGGAATATTTTATAACATCTTCACACTGCAACCCCCTCCTCACTGCTCCTAACATTGACAGTTCAATAGAGAAACACATGAAAATGTAAGTCAAAGAGAGGTCTGTAAAACAAAATATGCAGAGACGGAAGATTTTACCTTTCAGATGAACTGGCAGAGAAATATCACCAGAATAACAAATGAAATAGATATACCCATGAATGCACTCAAGAACAACTGTGAAGGTCATCTATTGGATGAGATATTAAACTGTCTGCTCCCACAAGTGCATCTAAACCTTTTTGAAGTATTACTTGAAGAAAAACGGGAAAGTTATGTTAATGTTTTGCCCAGCATAATATCTTCACTCAAGATCCATAAAATGTACTATTCTTGTCCTTTATAGGAAAAGGCTGTGGATTTTTATTTACTTATTCATTCATTTTTCAAATCTGAGGGCAGCATTTATTGCCTACACTTAACTACATTTGAAAAGGTGGTGGTGAGCTGCCTTCCTGAACCACTACAGTCCTTTTGGTGAAGATACTTCCACATTGCTGCTTGGGAGTTCTAAGATAATGGGCCAGCAATAATGAAGGGCCAGTGATATACTTCTGAGTCAGGATGGTGCATTACGTGTAAGGGGACCTTCTGGTAGTGGTGTTCCTATCTGTCTCAAACCCCTGTCCTTCCTAGTTGTAGAGACTGTAGTTTGCGAGATGCTGTCAGAGTAGGGCATGGAAGTAATTTGTAGGGTATTTTGCAGATGGTACCTACTGTAGCTATGTGCTGGTGGTAGAGAGAAAGGATGTTTGGGGTGAAGGATGGGCTTGGATGGTGTCGACCTCCTTGAGTATTGTTGGAGCTGTACTCAACCAGAAAACTGGACAGCATTGTTTCACACTTTTGAATGCGCCTTGTAGATGGCACAAAGGCTTTGCAGTGTCAAGAAGTGAGTTACTGACCACAGGGTATCTGGCCTTTAACCTACTCTTATAGTTACGGTGTCCATCAGACTGGTGTAATTCAGTTTCTGGTCAATGGTGACTCCAATCAACTCAAATGGTCAATGGGTACTAATCCTGGCAGGATCTGGTAGTGGTAATGCCATTGAATGTTACACTCCCTGTTGTTGGAGAAGATCATTGCCAGATTCTTGTGTGGTTCCAATATTACTTGCCGTTCATCAGCCCATGCCTAAGCCTATAAAGATGGTTGGAGCAACACTCAAAAAGTGCTGGAGGAACTCAGCAGGTCAGGCAGCATCTATGGAGGGAAATGAACAGTCGACGTTTCGGGCCGAGACCCTTCATCAGGACAGCACTTTTTGTGTGTTCTTCCAGATTTCCAGCATCCGCAGTCTTTCTTGTGTCTCCAAAGATGGTTTGACCTGGGACACTGCCCTAAGGAACTCCTGCAGTGATGTCCTAGAATGGGATGGTTGAAATCCAGCAATCACAACCATTTTACTTAATGGAAGGTATAACTCCAGCTGTTGGAGTTGTTTCCTTACAGCAGAGAAGAATAAAGTGAAATATAATTAAAGCATTCAAAAATTATGACAAATAATCAAGTGGTCAGATTGGCTGCGCTATGTTACAGCAATGAATATTCTTGAACTGAGGTACTTCGGTTATAAAGCACTTTGGGATATTGTGAGATTATGAGCAGCAAGGGTGGAGTTGATGGATGGACGGATAGGAAAAAAACATCAGAGTTTGAAGCAGGCAGTTATATGATGGATAAGATAGTATTTAAACTCAGATCTGGCTCAAACAGATGGGGATCAGAGCAGTGCCTTCCATCTAGCGGGAGAAAGCTGATGTGGTCCTTGGTTAAAACACAAGCTGGATCTTATTAATGTCATAGAGCCCCAGTGTCTATGTCTGTGGCACCACCTTCAACTTACTGAGTGAATCATCCCTTACCAAAGCCAAACATTACAAAAGAAGATCAATGAGAATGCAACTTGAAACAGAGCCATTCCATTTTAACTTATGGGTGTTCCAAGGTCTCCCAGCGGGGAAGAGTTAAAGATGCTTCCCATATTTTGGACAAATCTACACCAACTCTACCCACAATTCATTTCAGAACTCGGTTGGCTGGGAATTTTCTCAGAGACTCCCAATCATCTGCTGTAACTTTGCCAGAAGTACAATAGAAATGGCAGACATTCCAGGTCATTATCAGCGAGAGACAGCTGAGCAAATAAGCTATTGTAAGACAAATCTACATTCTTTAATATTTACATTATAATTACCGTAACCTCCACATAAATCAAAGGCAAATGGAGAACTCAATTCTGGTCATTGTGCCAGGATCCAACCCACTGCAGTCATAGACTCAATGTCCTTTGGTCTTTATTATAAGATGATTTGAATACAGGAATAAAGATGTCTTACTGCAATTATATAAGGCCATGGTGTGTTAGCACCTGGAAAACAGTGTTCTGTTTGAGAACCTATCAAAAAAGCGATATACTTGTTATCGAGAGAGTACAACAAAGGTTCACCAGAGTGTTTCCAGGGAAGGCAGGTTTGCCACATGAGAGGTTGAGTTAACTTGTGTTGGAAGAATGAGAAGAGATTTCATGGAAACGCATAGGATTCTTACAGAGATGGACAATGGCCCAGGCTAATGTTCTTAGCACAGTGAGGCAACTCTCCATCTCTGACTTGCTCCCTTCGGTCTTTGGCAGGTGGAAACTTGTGATTTTGGGGGATTCTGGAAAAATATAGTAGAGAGGAATAGCACAGAGCTGAAGTAACCTGAAGTTTGGGATAGAATAAGATAAAATGTTGTTTGTTTTAAAAAGAAAAGCAAGCCTTCACTGCTGAAGGACCCTCTGAAATTTCTCATGTCTCTGAGTTTATTGTTTGTTTGAGATTCTGATTGGACATTTACTGATTAGAATCTGGAAATTAAACCTTGATAATTCTGACCTTCAGGACATCATCCACTTAGGAGACAAGAAGCTTGACATAAACAACTCCATCCACTTACCCCTTCACCCCTCCACCCATGCCCTTGCTCCTCATTATCCTCATATCCACATCAGTATCATGGCTAAAGATACTGTCTGTAATTCAATTGGAGTTGGAATGTGGTGATGGAGTGAAACGTATTGACGACCATTTCTAGGCTGTTTCTTGTCGCTCTGGAAATTACATCTGGTGTAATTCATCCAAAAGTACAATGCCAGCTCAGTTATCACCAAGACCTTAGGTGAAATAGTTGTTGACTCACCATGCAACAATCATTCAGTCTAGAGGAGGTTCACCAGGTTGATTCCAGAGATGAGGGGGTTAGCCTATGAGGAGAGATTGAGTTGCCTGGGACTATACTCGCTGGAATTCAGAAGAATGAGAGGGGATCTTATAGAAACACATACAATTATGAAAGGGATAGGTAAGATAGAGGCAGGAAAGTTGTCTCCACTGCTAGGTGAGACTAGAACTATGGGACATAGCCTCAAGGTTCTTTTTTTAAAATTTTATTTACAGCATGGTAACAGGCCCTTCCAGCCCAACGAGTCATCGCCGCCCATTTTAAACTCATATTAACCTACCCGTATCTCTTTGCAATGTGGGAGGAAACAGGAGGAAACCCACGCAGACACGGGGGAACATACATATTCCTTACAGACAGCGACAGGGATCGAACCCCGATCACTGGCACTATAATAGCATCGCGCTAACCACTACACTACGGAGATGAGGATGAACTGGTTTTCCTAGAAATTAGTGAATCTGTGGAATTCTCTGCCCAGGGAAGCAGTAGAGGCTACCTCTTTAAATATACTTAAGACACAGTTAGATCTTTGTATAGTAGGGGAAAAGGCAGGTCCACGGCCAGATCAGCCATGATCTTATTGAATGGCGGAGCAGTCTCGACGGGCCAGATGGCCTCCTCCTGCTCCTATTTCTTATGTTCTTATGTGTGGCACCATGTTTCAAGTCAAGATGTGTTGCATTGAACATCCCTCCTTGATAGCCTGCAAGTGCAGCTATTCCAGAATTTTCCACCAGTAAATTTACCCTTGCTCTGCTGTTCTTGTTCATGATATTGGATATGCATGTAAGCGATATTTGTAATTTTAATGAGGGGGTCATAACCATTAAGGTACCGGATGGATTCTATTTTTCTAAATCAGCATATTGAATGCTTGTCCATAGCCTGTGGGGCCCCTCTTCAGGTATGGAGATCAGCATTTGATGATGGCTTTGGGAACCAACCCTTTTAACCTATGGCTTGAGTGGGGAAACCATTGTGCTTTCCTTGCCAAAACCAGGCAGTGGAATGTGGAACTGGGACCAGATGACCCTCTCACAGGGAGATTCCAATCGCTTCCCTTTCAGGGTTAGATGATGCAGAAAGGTCTAGCCTTCCACTGTTCTGGGATCTACCTTTCCATCCTGCAAAATCCCCCTTAAACCACCTCCCCTTTACCTCATTTGTCAACAAGCCTTCCTTCACTGACAGTGTTGGCCTCCTGTCACCAAAATTTCTGCTTCCACCTTTTAGGTACTGTTTCAGGTGGGGAAGTTTATAGATTTCCAACTACCTACCAATAAGTTATGCCAGCAGAGTACACATTTTAATGCATGAAAGTTGCCTTCAGTGATCCAAGAGTAACTTGCAAATGAGGCTTCAAAGTTAAAATTGCCAGAGCCTTCTGCTCTAAATTCAGGGTGGGAGGATGGTATTCAGATCAATCATACTCACCAACATAATTCCCCTTTAAAACTGGGCTATATAGATATAAATAAGACATTAGACGTGATGAATATTTTTCTTAAATGCTAATATTATTTATTATGAAACATGAGAAAAAATGGCTTGTAAATTATTAATGGATTAAATTAGCAAAACAGTCTCATTTAAACTTGGATTGAATTTTGCACGTTCAATTTCAATTTGTCAACAAATGACCACCTTTCTGTGTCAAAGAGGCACTTGAATTCAATCAATGCTCAAAATACCTTTTAAATATTGCACCTTCAAACTTGAGCAAAGACAGTCAAATTAATCAAGGAGGGGTTGAAATGGGGATGTCGACTAATCCTTCAGTTGCCAATTAAGGATACTTACAGCTGCTGTTTGAAACAATGCAACGATTCGTGGAATCTGGGGGGACCAATACAAGGCAGTGACAAAAATAGGCGGAAAAGTTGTGACTGTACAGTGCTAATCATTTCTTCCGCACTCTGTGCGTGGATTGAAGACTGCAGAAAGATTGATGGATTTAACCTGTGGTCTTGTCCTTTACAGTGGCCAGACTATCCTTACGTCTGATAAAGTGTGCCACTCACCATTACTTAATCATGGCTTCAAGCAGGATGTTATGATTGATACTTTGTAGTCTCTCGGCAATGATTGATAAGTAATTTCATAATAGTTTTCTGTATTTATTTTAAAGGTTGAATCCCAGGCAATGTTTTGTGTAAAAATATAAATGCCTCCTCACAAGATAAGTACTGGCAACTCGAACAGAAGATATCATTGCATTGAGAACCAAACGGAGAAAACATACTTGTTGACATATCTGGCAGAGTCAGATTGTCTAAGATTTAGTAGATTATTTGTTCAAGCTCCACTCTGGGATTTGAGTACATCATCTGAGCTGAAACTGCAGTTTCACAGAAGTGCTCAGTTGTTAGAGGTGCCATTATTTGATTGAGATGTTAAGTCAATGGTGTCTCTGCCTAGTCGCAAGAATACTAGTGCATTATTTGAAGAAGAGGAAGTTCCCCAAGCAAGCAGGCAGCCCTCAATTAGCACTGGCTAAAATGATTGGGATGGTACTGTGCAAACACCAACAGGCCACTTGGCTGTTGTGATCTGTTGTGATGCACTTTGGGACATTATGAAATGTAAAGAGGTGTAGATACATTAAAATGTTTTCTTTCTGTTTTTGAGCTTCTGCCAAACCCTCACAATTGCTTCACTAGTTTCCATGTGCACAGGAATATAACACCTAAAAATGGCATGACAACAGTTTGTGCAGGATGTGGGGTTGGAAGTGATTTCTTTGTTGTCCGTGTCCAGCTTGTACCTAAAAATGGGACAGTAGAAAGACCAAAATCACCTTTGAAAGGGAAGCTCTGACTCCACCGCCATTCCTACAGTCCAATATTTTGTGACAAAGTTGATCCGGGCAACTGGTGATAAAATTCAAATCAGAGACAGAAAACACAATCATTACAATAATGCCATTTCCAGCACTAACTCCCAACCTCAAGCCTTGGGTGATATTAGGTGCAAGTTGACCAATTAAATGATGATTAAAGGAAACATCAGCTGCTTTCAGGTAAAATGCTGAGATCTAAAGAGGTAATTCACTTTAAGGACTGAATGGTGCAGCCCATTCCTCCCAGTGCAGTCAGTTTACCAATACTGTCCTGCCTGTTCATTTACATAATTACTGGTAATACTCATCATTGGATGCACAGTACTGAGAGTGATTCATTTGCATTACCCAAAGCCTAAACAGCATTTTGCACCTCCTAACTGAAGAGATATATTTTGGTTAAAGTAAATGGTGGAAGTTATTGAGGTAAAGTTTATAACAGTACTACACGGGAGGGACTGGGCTGCATTATTTTTGGAAACCTTGGTGAAGGAAATGTATAATAGGAAGGAGGTAAATTTTTCATCGAAGACCAGGAAGTCCTCAATATGAATAAGAACATAAAGAGTAGGCCATATGACACCTCAAACCTGCTCCATTGCCAGCTCCAATAAGACCATGCCTGATCCTGTTTCTTGCTTGATCTCTATGTCCTATGTTTCTCATAGTGCCCACATATCTATCAAAATAAGTCTTGAATAGACTTGATGACTGACCATCCACAACCCTTAAAAAAGAGAATTCTAAATTGTTTGCCTCTTGTCCTAAGGCTAAGCCCCTAGTTCTAGGCTCTCCAGCCCGAGGAAGCTTCTCAGCATCCAGTATATCTCAATGGGGTCACCCCTCAGTCTGCTAAATCTCAGTGAGCATTGGCCAATATTACTCAGTCTTTCTTCATAGTCCAAAATCCGTCATCATAGCAATCCATCTTGTGAATCTGCACTGCACTCACTCCAAAGCAAAGGTATCCTTACTTAGATTTGGGCTAAAATTGTATATTGTCCTCCAAGTCAGGTCTCACCCAAGCCATGTCCAATATCAGTAGCACTTCCTTATTTTTGTTCTCCAAGATCAAACCTCCCCTGAAAAAGGCCAGCATACTTTTTGCCTTCTTAACTGTTTGTTTTACCTCCATGTTTAGTTTCTGCCAAGGAGCCACATGAAACTGCAGATGCTGAAAAGCATCTGGAATCACAAGGAAAGCGGGACAGCGTCTTTACTTTCTTAGGTGGTTAAGGAGGTTCAGTTTATCACCGAGCACTCTAACAAACTTCTACAGATATACTGTTGAAAGTATTGGTATTGGTTTATTATTGTCACTTATACTGAGGTACAGTGAAAAACTTGTCTTGCATACCATTCGTACAGATCAGTTCATTACACAGTGCAGTTACATTGAGTTAGTACAGAGTGCATTGAGGTAGTACAGGGTAAAAATAATAACAGAGTACAGAAGAAAATGTCACAGCTACAGGGAAGTGCATTGCAGGTAGACAATAAGGTGCAAGGTCATAACAAGGTAGATTATGAGGTCAAGAGTCCATCTCATTGTATAAGGGAACCATTCAATAGTCATCACAGTGGGATAGAAGCTGTCCTTGAGCCTGGTGGTATGTGTCCTCAGGCTCCTGTATCTTCTGCCTGATGGGAGAGGGGAGAAGAGAGAATGACCTGGGCTGGTGGGTCTTTGATTATGCTGGTTGCTTCACCAAGGCAGCGAGAGGTATAGACAGAGTCCATGGAGGGGAGGCTGGTTTCTGTGATGTGCTGGGCTGTGTCCAAAACTCTCTGCAGTTTCTTGTGGTATGACAGAGCAGTTGCTATACCAAGCCGTGATGCATCCAGATAGGATGCTTTCTATGGTGCATCGATAAAAATTGGTGAGTGTCAAAGGGGACATGCCAAATTTCTTTAGCCTCCTAAGGAAGTAGAGGCGTTGGCGAGCTTTCTTTGCCGTGGCGTTTATGTGATTGGACCAGGGCTGGTTGCATCCAGACTGGTTGTATCATGGTCTGGTATGCCAATTCAAATGTGCAGGAATGTAAGAAGCTGCAGAGATAGTGGACTCTGCCCAATTCATCATAGGCACGTCCCTCCCCACAATCGGTAGTATCTACAGGAAGCACTGCCTCGAGAAGGCAACATCCATCATTAAAGATCCCCACCATTTGGGCCATACCACCTTTTCGCAGCTACCATCGGGCTGGAGGTACAGAGGCCTGAAGTCTCACACCGCCAGTTTCAAGAACAGCTACTTCCCTTCAACCATTCGGCTCTTGAATCAACTGGTACAACCTAATCACTAGAGTTTAGCAACACTATGACCACTTTGATCACTTTGCACTAAAAGGGACTTCATTTTTTTTGTTCTATTTGTGTTCTTTTTTGTATAAACTTGTATAATTTATGTTTAATTAATGTTTTCTTGTGAATGCTGCTTATATGATGCTATGTGCCTGTGATGCTGCTGCAAGTAAGTTTTTCATTGCCTCTATGCATACATGAACTTGTGTATATGACAATAAATTCGGCTTTGAACTTTGGAACCTGGAGCAACAAACAATCTGCTGGAGAAACTCAGTGGGTAGAGCAGCATCTGTGGGGGGGAAGGAATTGTTGATGTTTACTTTCTACCAGCGTTTGTAGGAGATTTACCTACATGTGGTGGTCAATGTCAGAAGTTAGACCCAGAGGACCTAGATGTATTTCTCTACAAAAGGTTGAACAAATGTCCATGAGTAGTCATGGCTCGTAAATACAGCCTCAAATTTCATACTCTGTCTATGCACCATTAGCCTGACACACTGCTCACCACACCCTCATCATTCTACCAAGGAGGACATAACTAACATTCTCGTATTATACTTCACCCTTGCATACTTCCCATCCATTTCCCACAAGCTACATACATTCAGCAAGCTATTCAGATCGCTTGATACTCACTAACATGAGATTGGATTGCAGGACAGTCAATTGTAGGTTGGAGCTTCCCTTTACGAAGTGTTTTTAATCTTTCTACTGCCACATTTACATGATAAGTGCTGCATAATTGCAGATATCATAGCTAACTGACAGAGAGGAGCTTGACAGCATCACTTTACCTGCAAAGGAGGATACAGTGTTCACTATAATTGACCAGCTATTATCTAAACTGCAATCTCTGGCGAGGCTGGATGAGAAGAAGATGATGGCGTCCTCACACCTAATTCTCCTTCCCATATCCCACTTGTCCCTTATCCCTCATCCCAATCTCTTCTGATTTATTCACCAAAAGGTGCAGATTCTGTGGTGAATGCTGAACTGGCTGTGTTTGCTGTTGATAAACACGGGATACTCTGGAGCAGTCTTTCAAGTGCAAACTTGTAGGGGAAGCTGGTCCATCCTTGACTTTAAAAGGATCATCATGTTGGGGCATCCAAAGCTAAACCCATCCAAAAAAAAATTGGCAGCTAGCAACAGGATCAGTCAAAAACTGAATATTTCTGATATATTCAAAAACAGTCAAAAAGCAATTGAGGTACATTAAAAATTATTAAAACCTTTTAACAAAGTTGAAACTTCAAAAAATGTTTGTTGATAACACTTAAAAGCACTTAAAACCTTTATTCTGAAACATCTTTGAAACACTCGATTATAGCTCAATGACTAACTACTTACCTTGGTCCTTCCCAGCCTCTTCCCTTCATTCAATCAACAGGAAATATTCCCTGGGTTCCTGTGACCTGGCGAAAGGATCTTCAGGTGACATCTCAATTATAAGTGGTGGGAAAATTCCACGACCTCCGAGCCTCTGACTGAACTCTAGGTCAGAGTCAGTCTGCTGCCAAAAAAGAGGGATTCTCACATTCCTATTTGCATGTTAAGTTAACATGTTAAGTCTGCTGCCAGTTAAATGGGGTAATGATTCTGAATGCTAACAGTTTTGCTGACACTTGTTAACAAGTGTTAGGCCTTTACTTCCCCATTAGGTTCTGCACCAAAATCTGAAACTCTTGCCCTTCTCCTCTCAAATAGCCAAGAATTGTAACTTGCCTTGGCAGTGGAATAAGAACAGGGAACGTGAGGGTGACTACAGGCCAACACTTAATTTAACACTCACAGCCACCAGTTCAAATACTTACAATGAAAGTAATTTAGAGGTTAGCCAAGAAGAGCCAGGGATGTGTGGCTTGCAGCCAGAGCAGGGGGGTAAGGGTGTAAGCTACTCAGGCAGAAATGTTGTGCATGAGTTTTGTTGCAGAGCGTGCAAGTGAGGATTTTGATGGGACAGTATACAGAAAAGGCTGATGAATTTGCAGAATGAAACAAAGTGCATCTGTAGGTTTACAGGAAAGCATGAACAGAATGTCAAGGAGGATAGAGAAGTCCAATGCCAAGCTTGATACAAGGCTTTGAGCAACGCCTTCTTCCAGCATGGAAATGATAGATAACTCTTTCCGTACCTTTATAAATCCAACATTGTCCAGTTTCTACTGACCTGACTCTAAGCTTTCATTACCACATAAGCAGACACCGTCGAACGTGTTGCAGTTGGGATAGATGCTCAGACTTCTGGCTTACAGGCTCAGATTTTTGCCAATGTAGTTCTGAATATCAGCAAACTAAAGGGTTTGTAGAGTATCTCAGCAGTCCAGTAATCTGCACCCCAACAGATTGCTGGGGTTCTGGAGGCACCGCCCTGGAGAAATGCCTATGGCTCCACAGAGCGTGCATTTGTTATCCAAGGTCACCTCCACTAAAAGGGACCATCCTTCCACCAGCTTGACCGCTGCCACTACATAAGCATTGCTTTGGGCATCAAAAGCAAGAAAAAGAACACAGCCGGAAGATAGGAAGTGACTGCAGAAGGTGATTAGTTGATTTTTCTAATAAATTTGGCATGGTTTGATTTGCAAAGTTTTATGTGTTTTGTTTTAGCTTTGCAGCCAAGTAATAGTTGACAACTAAGGAGAGTCAAGGTATGAGGATGTTGACGAATGGGCATTGAGAGTTACATTTCCTGGTATCCTATTTGGATGTGTTGTTTTCAGACAGCACAGTCAGATTGTTGTTATTATTGACCATCTCTTCCCTTCTTTGCCACCGTCTTCTGCCCCTCCTCCTCCTACTCTGAAGCTGCTTGGTGTAAAGGTAAGATAAGATTTCTTTATTAGTCACATGTACATCGAAACACACAGTGAAATACATCTTTTTGCGTAGTGTTCTGGGGACAGCCCGCAAGTGTCACCACGCTTCCGGCACCAACATAGCATGCCCACAACTTCCTAACCTGTACGTCTTTGGAATGTGGGAGGAAACCGGAGCACCCGGAGGAAACCCACGCAGACACGGGAAGAATGTACAAACTCCTTACAGACAGCGACCGGATTTGAACCCAGGTCGCTGGCGCCGTAGAGCGTTATGCTAACCGCTACACTACCGCGTTGACACTGTTGGGTAGTATACACCACAACTCTTAACTCTCTGAGCAACCAGAGCATTGGAACCATGAGCCATATTGGAAGATTATCCCTCGTTGCTTAGTAACATTGTGGCTCAGATGCAGACCAGCGTTGAATGGAGGCATTATTACAGCTGACATTGGCCTTCATATACTGCTACATGTATGTACTGCAGTTTCAAATATTTCAGCCACTGGGTTCTTACTAATTAGCTGATTCCTAGGTACCTGTAGCTGCTGCACTCTTCAGGAGCTTCTGGCAAAGCTCTTTGTATCATAAGGATCCTTCTGATGATTTGACTCTGCCAAAAGGGAGATCAGTAGGAAAAGGAGGAGGGGAGAGCAAACAGATGCAAATTAAAGAAGAGCAAATATTAAGAAAGGCCTGCTGGCAGGAATCTTTAATCTCCCTCTTGCCTAAATGAACCTCTCTGACTTTCTGACGTCTTTGATTGGCTGTAGTGTGGAGATTAAAATGCTCAGGAGAGAATTAAGATCCCTCCAGTGTCTCCTAGAGTACAACAGGAGTCTGATCCAAAACAACAGTATTAAACTGAGCAAGCAGTAGGATTGGACAAAAGGATTTGGATGCACTCCACTTTATTTCTCCAATCCTGCTGATACAGGGGAGTATCTCTCCCTGTTTTTATATACTGGTCATGTTGGTGCTGTGTATGACAGCATTGGCACTACTATGTAGAGCAGAGTATGGCGATCTCATTTACACGCCATATCTCAAACTCAGCTTAAATGTTAAGTAATTACTAACATAGTTACCTGAACTTCCATGGTAGCTCAGATGCACATCATGCAGCTGACTACCATCAATGTCACTGATGAAACGACATTTTGACAAAGAATGGTGTTTATTTCAAAGTACGTAATCTGCAAAATCTTTTATGTATATTAGGTATGGTCTGCCATAATGTGGCCCAGAGTTACAAAGAAAGCATAAACGTAAATTAGGATTTTATTTCCTCACTTATTCTTATGACAAATCCTGAAACTTTTTTGACCGTAGAACATAGAAAAGTACAGCACAGGAAAAGGCCCTTCGGCCCAAAATGGTAGCACTGAATATGATGCAGAATTAAACTAAATCTCGTCTGCCTGTACGTGATCCACAGTGATAATATTACCAACTTGCTTAAGGTATTCTATCAATTATATTTCATTCTACATTTATCATTTATATAGATGGATTTTGTTTTATTGAGACCAGGATATGCGTGACAAGAAGTTGACAATAGAACGTTGGGCTTCAGGTGGCAAACAGAACCATGGAAGTTCTATTGTCGAAACTTCTTGGTCTATTTAAATCCCCCAACTCCTTTATAGCCTTATCACTCCTGATTAATAATACCTTTAGAATAAAATAGAAAATGCTGGAAATATCCAGCAGATTAAGGAGCATCTGCTGAGCATTTCCAGTAAGTATGTTCTGTTTTTATTCTGGATTCACAGCATCTGTATTTCAATGCTGGATTAATAAGTTTAGATATACAAGGCAAGAGGCAGTCAAGTATGTTTTTTTTGTATCAAATAACGGTAAAAAGAACCTTGGAGCATGCACCTTATGTTATCTGTGCTGCTAAAGCTGTAATTCATAATCCAGACAATAGTATCCATTTACAGATTCTCACAGTTAGAATTCACACCAGATGCGTGGAGGGACTGCAAAATAAAGTCAGTTTTCATTGACATGAGGGAAAAGCACATAAATTGGAAACTTGTGCAGGAATTATAAATAGGGATCTATCAAATACATGGCTGTATGCATAGGTTATCTATCACTAATTATGAAGTTGTTCACTGGATGTAAAACCATCAATTTTCTTTTATTCTCTATTTTGTATTTTGTATTTCAGTTTAATTGCTTTGACCAATCTTTTGGTCATCTGCCTTAATATCTCCTAACATGGCTTGGTATTCAATTGTGTTTAACAAAGCTCATGCAAAATATATTGTGATGTTTAATAGTTCCAGAAATACATTATTGTTGGTGACAGTTTCATGATTCATGTGCATTTACCAGCTGTGATATCTGATGAATGATTTTATAATGCATGTCCGATGAAAGTGAATTGCAGTAAAATCCAAAGATATCTGCTCTTTTTCAGCCTTTATTTAATCACAAATGAAAGGTCATTGACCTGAAATATTAGAACTCTTGTTTCTCTCTTCACAAATGCTGCCTGACTGGTTGAATATTCCCAGCATTTTCTTTTCAAATTTCCGATTTTGAGGATCTGTACTATTTTGCTTTTCTGTAATTTAAAAAAAATCCTCCTCATTTGTTTCTGAAGCATGTCACTCCCATCAAAGTCTAATTCTAGTGGTAACCTCTGCCACTTCACCTGATTGCAAGCTGAGACAGGGAGCACAGACTAAATCAATCTCAAAGCAAATCTCTGATGCAGTCCTAGTACCTGTTGCCACTCAGTCATGAATACAACAACCTTTTCCCCTATACTCTTAAACATGGGACTCATTTAATCCTATTTAGAGTAAAATAGCAAATATTAGATATGCCCCCATTATACATCCCTGCCCACTATATTTTTCCAGTGAAAATCATCTAAAATCAAATTAATCTCTGCTAAGTGCTCCTTGTCGTAACTTGAACTCAAAGTGTCCCAGTGCTTAATTCAGTACTGAATGGGGTGCATTGCCCATCTCCTCTCTGGAGACCTTTGTCACATTCACTTTGTCAGGTATCTAGTTCTAAATTGATGAGGAGGGAGCACCCAATATACAACAAAGAACTTTAGCCAACCTTACTATTGTGTGCTCAATTATTTAAATCATGGTTAGATTAATTGTGAAGATTACAGCCAGCTGGTCTAGTTTAGCAATGGAATTTGTTCTTTTCCATTCCCAGTCATTTAAGGTCCCAGTGGTGAATCCATATGTGATCATCTCAGAAATGGAGCATTGTATCATAGCGTTAAACAGCTTCAAAATTAAAGATCATACATTTTTCCACTGTAATGTAAATTAACCCCAGGCATTTAATAATGACTTTTCAAATAGTCCACACATGTTTATCATCTGTTCTAAAAGGGTGGATTTCTGCAATGGCCAGCAGTTTTACAGGTCTGTAATTAGGGGTTATTTAAATATTTCCATGGCAGACAGAGTGCCTAATCCTAATAACTCCCTCCTTCACTGCTTCTACCCAATGAAAGAGACTTAATAGCACATAATGGAACCAAGGGCTGATGTACTAGCCTTACTGTTACAAAGGTTTCAGGGTATCCATCTCTATAAATTATTTCTGACCATTTTAATCCACTGTCCTTAGCCTTTCTTAAGGGTTCATAAAGAATCAAATGACAAGTGGCAAGTGCTCTATCAGAGTGAAATTAGATTTCTCTCCCTATACCTTGCTATATCAGTCTCTCTGTTTGTACATCCTGCTGATATGACTGGGTCATGAACACTGTGATCACGATAACATGCCTCAGAAGGATAAAATGACAGAGCATGATCATTTGTGTTCATCTGAGATTTTTCACTGGCTATTGTTATATTAATTTAGATCTTCAAATGTAAGCACAAGAGCTTGATACATGCCAGAATCTTTACTAGTTTTGTTTGCTCATAACTTGTTGCGCAATAGTAATATATTCCTAAAATCATTTCGTACTAAATTTGTCGAGAAGTAACAAGGTGATAACAATGTAAAACAGATGACAGCTGCCCCATTTCAGAGCAATGTATAACAGATTCCACCTGAATTTCACTTCAAAATCAAGAAGTAGATTAGTTGAAGTGTAAAAAAACATGCAGATTTATTTTTATGGGCATTGTGCTTTCACCAAGCAGCAAGTTCACCCCTATCTTTCAATGTTGATCTATTGATTACCCAAAGGAAGATATTTAAAATTAATCTTCTATCATGCTAACTTATTTACTCATCATTGTTGAGGTGTATATAGAACGGAAATTTCTTTCATTACAGATAATTACTTATAAGAAGGCATTTATCACCTGTTCAACTGCCTAATGTTGTCACCCAGAGAAGGGAGATCACTAATACAGATCATAGCCACAGAGGAGGACAAGATATTGGCAGGCTATCTCAACAGCAGTCTCATGGGGTTATGTCTGTGGCTGTGTGTCCCTGGAGAAGAAGCACGTATTATCAATGGGTATAATGGGGGATTTCTGGGACTGGTGGGCACCACAGGGGCTTGAGTGCATTTTAGATAGAGATGACTGGTTTATAATTTGAAACTGTAAATAGTGTGAATCACGGAATACCGTAATATGGTAATAATGTGATGCTCTGATCACCAAATAAACCTCCTTTGGAAAAGGAAAAAAAATAGCAGTCTCATCAACCATGCAATTTAATAGGGAGAAGAATGCTTTACAATCTGTCCCAATCGACTGAATCATAGGCTTCTGTGAAATTGTAAAAAGCCTGTATATAGTGGTTAATGCAGCCATATTTCTGAGATTCCTTGGCATGTCCACCTCCTTCGCTGATTTTGGAGATGAGTTGGGAATTTATGACTGATATTTCACCCTGCCAAGATTTAGAATTTCAACTTTGGTTAGGCCGCACTTGGGATATTGTGTGCAGTTCTGGTTGCCCTATTACAGGAAGGATGTAGAGGCTTTGGAAAAGATGCAGAAGAGGTTTATCAGGATGTTGCCTGGATTAGAGGGTATGAACTATAAGGAGAGGTTGTACAAACTTGGGTTGTTTTCTCTGGAGCGTCAGAAGCTGAGGGGAGACCTGATAGAAGTTTATAAAATTATGAGAGGCATAGATAGGGTAGACAGTCAGAATCTTTGTCCCAGGGCAAAATGTCAGATACCAAAGGACATGCATTTAAGGTGAGAGAGGGAAAGTTTAAAGGAGATATTCGGGGCAGGTTTTCCACACAGTGGTAGGTGCCTGGAATGGGCTGCCAGGGTTAGTGGTAGAAGCAGATTCGATAGTGGTGTTTAAGAGGCATTTAAGTAGACACCTGAATATGCAGAGAATGGCGGGATATGGATCACGTACAGGCAGGAGAGATTTAGTTTAATTTGGCATTGTTTTTTCTCACAGACATTGTGGGCTGAAGGGCCTGTTCCTGTGCTGTATTGTTCTGTGTTCTATGTTCTAACTCCTCATCTGCTCCCGAGACTGCCTTCTTCAGGGGGCATGTGGGCTTTATGAGGACAAATGGCCAGGCTGGACCAGATAGCTTGGGGGGAATGGAACCAAGGGTGCACATGTCAAGGGCAGATTCATAGTTCTTCAAAGTGCAGGCACTGATAGTTTCTCTGACCTTGATCTGTTCACCTCTGATTTTGGCTGTCAGCAGAGTGGGCTCTTGGATGTTTGTGCCATAGGCGGTTTTGACAGCACTGAAGAATCACATATATCATGTTTACCAGTAAGTTGTTAGGCCTCTGCTTTCCCTCCACCCACCATTTATTCTTTATGCCACAGGTTTTTCTGTTGAACTTTGGCCATCATATGCCTGTAGGATTGTTTCTTTGTCCTCGAGGAATGGTGGAGCTTCGAATGTAAGGACACCTTGTGTTTGCAGTTGATTAGCGCCTGAGTTTCCCGGTTGCTTTTAGTCTTTTCTGGTAGAGGAGACAAGAAGCTCTTTACATTTGCTAATTAGGGTGGACAAGGAAAGTCTAGATGTTGTGAACAGTTTGTGGCTGCTGTTGGTTGGGATCATCAGACTGTCTGTGAAGGCCAGTTTGAGAAGTGCTGTCAGGGAGGCTCCTTGACACTTACAGCATTGAGCTTTTTGTATGTTTCTGTTGTCACCTTTGTTTTGAGGCCAGAGCAAATCAGGTGGTGGTAGGTTCAACAGTACTTGTCATGACACAGGTGAAGTGGAGATGTAGGCAGGCATGGTGGTGTCGCGGTTAGCGTAATGCTCTACAGCGCCAGTGACCTGGGTTCAATTCCGGCCACTGTCTGTCAGGAGTTTGTACGTTCTCCCTGTGTCTGCATGGGTTTCCTCCGGGTGCTCTGGTGTCCTCCCACATTCCAAAGACGTACGGGTTAGGAAGTTGTGGGCATGCTATGTTGGCGCTGGAAGCGTGGCGACACTTGCGGGCTGCACCCAGAACACTGTACGCAAAAGGATGTATTTCACTGTGTGTTTCGATGTACATGTGACTAATAAAGAAATCTTATCTTATCTTATCTTAGACATCTTTGCGGTTCCTTACTCAGATGATGATATAAACCAACATGTGACAGTGCCTGGGCCATGAAGTCTTGTACTTGTTTCTTGGTGAAACAGGTCGCTGGATATGACAAGACTGCACTACAAGCCCTTTGTCAGGAGAAGGAATTTGTAGGAGTTTGCTTTCCCCACTCACTCCTTGCCAATTTTGCATAATCAGGGACTGTATCTTTACCAGTCACAACACTGAAGTCACCCAGGAGGATCAGATCGACTCTCTCTGAGATACATCACCACCTTATGTCTGTTTCATGACCGCACACAAGCCTGATCTTAAGCAACAATGGATCCAAAGTCAGTGCAGACACATGTCAAGCAAGACGGTGTCATTGCCCAGACACTTTTCTCACTGCAAATCTTCACCTGCCCTCCAATAATCTTCCCAATGAAGTGGGGTTACTCTACAGGATAAATGGGGAACTGTTCAGCCTGCATAACCTCCACTCCAGAACCAAGGTCACTCCAAGTTCCACTGGACAGCAGCTGTGTATGCCAACCTCCTCCTCATTCTCTACGTCTTCATTGAAGCATACAAATAAGTAGGCCTAGCACTTAATATAGAAACATAGCGCCAGAGAGTAATACAACACGGTAACAGGACCTTCAGCCCAACTGGTCCATGCCGACCACAGCATCCTCCCTGCTAGTCCCAGTTGCCCATGTTTGGCCCATGACCCTCCATGTCTCTCCCCTCCACATACCTATCCAAATACCTCTTAAATGTTGTAATTGTACCTGTTTCGACCACTTCCTCTGGCAACTCATTCCAGGCACTCACTACCCTCTGTGTAAAGAAGTTACCTCTCATGTCTCTTTTAAATCTCTCCCCTCTTATCTTGTATCTGTTACCATATCAGCAAAACAAAAAAATGTCTACCAACGTGTCCTGCTGTACAATATCACCGTCTAACAGAAAAGATCTACATTGAAAGCCTGGAGAACGTGGATCATCTCCCATATCTAGGAACCCACTTCTCAATGAAGGCAAACTCCAGTGATAAAATTCACTCATCACCTTCAATCCACCAGCACAGACACAGGCCATCTGAGGAAAAAAAGTATTTGAAGGTCAAGGCTGAAAACCTGAGACAAACCACTTAGTTTACCAGGAGCAGCAATCCCTGTACTCGTGCATATATCAGAGACATAGATTACCTTCAACAGCTACCTCAAAACATGTGGAGACAACATTGGGAGTACTTCTCCAAAATCCTCCAAATCCATTGACAGCTTAAGCCAACCAATGTCAACATCATCTCCCAGACCAACATTGATGCTCTAATTATACTCAAGTTGGTTCTGATGGACATATTATACTGTATCTTTTGCATGACTGGCATCAGACTCCCAACACACACTCTATTCTGAGCACTGTCCCAACAAGGGGTTATTCGATCATCTGAGAAAAAGTTTTAAGATGTTGTCAAAGTATCCTTGAGAAAAGTGTCACACCCCAGACAACAAGTGAGTTCTCCAAATGGTGAGGGAGCATTTGGGATGGCACTGAGTACCTCAAGTCATCTTCAGTCCAAGTAGATGATGGTTTAATAGCAGATTACAATCAGGAGGGTCTTACTCTAAGTGTATAATGTCTGATCAAATTCACCCTGACAAACTGTGTGCACTTTTGGCCACCAATTCATGAGGAGAGGTTACACGAGGACAATCTTTAGTGTTAGATGTTTGATTTATGTAGAAAGGCTGAGAAAAGTTGGAGTTTTTAATCTGACAGAAGATTACCAGGAGCGAACTTCACTGAATGTAGCTAGTCAGCTGTATAGTAAAAGGAAATACAGAAATACATCTTGTTCAGCTGGATGGACACAGACTTAATTAGACAAAATGCATTGAGGCTTTAATTACATTCAGTCAGCTCTGATGGTAAAATACAAATACTGATGCCATGAAAATTTTTTCACTTGATTGACCAATGACTGATCAATTATTGAAATGGTCTTTATGCTGATGTTTGGAATTGTAAACATTAGATACATAAACCTCAGCAAACATGCAGTAATGTGATTGTAGAGGAACTGTGGGTTTATTCTAGATGAATGCACTAACATAAAATGAATAGTCGTGTTCCACTGTCATTACTTTAATTACTTTTTACTATTGCTTTATCTGTCTTAAATATGTCTCTTTGGTCCCTTCTGAATTACTTCCTCCGAAGCTGAATCATCCTAATTTTCACATTTTATTCCTGTAACTCACTCTTTGAATGGTGGAGTCCCTCTCAATAGCATATCCTTGGGTCAAGTCAAGAGTGATTCTGCTGCAGGCAGCTTTCCTACCAATAGGCTACGGTTTCTTAGTCCCCTTTCAAGCAGGGTAGAATTTCACCAGTTTAGCTCCTGCAGAATTCAAATGCAAACTTCTCTTTGTGATTATTGCTGCTGAAACTATTGCTGTATTTTTGCCGTCATCTGCCATTTTGCATGCTAGATAAGCATCTTTTATTTACAATCCTGCGTCATTTTACTCCCCAAGGAAACCCTTGGTGTCAGTGATACCTTTAACAGATTCAGAACATGTTCTCAGTGACAGTGTTATATTATTGCTCTAAATCATTTTCTTCAGGGTCTATGGTCATTACCAGCCGTGAGGTTTTTGTATCTGTCTTGAATGAATGATCACCTAAGGGTCACCAATAAACACAATGGCTGAAAAAATGATTTTACCACTGCTTAATGTCAGTCTGCAATTTTCAATCTTACAGTTATAGGAAACCTCAGCAGTCTCACAAAGGTGCACTCGTGTTTATGTGCAGTGCTGGTTTTTGACAATTTCTGCAATTTGTTTCAGCTTTTTATTTCATTGATGCGGGTCGTTGGAATATGTGTTCATCTGGATTGACATCCACTTGTCTTGATTTGGTTGAACTTTGAATTTTTTTAACCAGCTATTGGGTACAGTTAAATCAGATGCTGTTCTTGGAACTGTAAAATGTATCTGATACTGGAAACTCATTTTTATTTTTGACTTGTAATTTTAGGCCATCGCAGAGATGCAGCTGGGAGAGCTGCTATCTCACTGCTCTGGTCACCTGGGTTCAATCCTGACCTTCAACACTCTCTGTGTGGAGCTTGCATGTTCTCCCTGTAACAACATAAGTTTTCTCTGGGTTTCCTCCCACATCCCAAAGGCATGTAGGTTGGGAGGTTAATTGGCCACTTTAAATTGTCCCTAATGGTTGAATTTGGAGGGAGTTGATGAAATTATGGGGGGAATAAAATTGGATTAGCATAGATGGACATTGTATAGTTGACACAGACTTGATGGGCTGAAGGGCCTGGTTCCATGCTGTTTAATTTTTTTTTGCACCTTTATAACTATTGAAGTATCTGTGAAATACTGTCATCATTGTATATGTAGCTGATTTGTGCACAGCAAGTTCACATTATGTCCTATAAGATCAGGACACAATGGGTAACTCTTTGAAATAGTGCCATGGCACCATTTGTATCAATCTGAAAGAGCTGGCATTTCCTCCAAAAGTAGCCCCCTAAGTTTCAGGCCATCACCTTCTGACTTGGAAGCAATAATGCTGCCTGCTGAGCCACAGGTAGAAGTAATCAAAGGTGCTGCAAACCTCCAGCAGGTCAGAGAGCATTTGTGGATAAAGAAATGTAGGGCCACTGACATCTCATCAACGCACATAATCAGCTTCTAGCCAGTGACCAGGCCAGGAAAAAGAGGGCTGGAGGAAAAAAGAAGGAAAGATTGGATGGAGGAAAAATGATTGCATGACAGAAAAATTAATGGTGAGGTTGATGTAAAGAAAAAAGAAGAAAATTAGAGAAACAAATTTTGTGTCCGACAATTTTGTGAATGGTTAGAGTAGAGTAGAGAGGAAGAAGGAAATCCTGTCAGCCACAGTTAAACTGGCAAATATAGTTAATCATAGGCTGTCAGCTTCACTTAGGTACTTCATTGACCAATCCACTTCTTGGAAGTGTGTAATGTCCCTGCACTTGCCCCATCTCTATTATACTGGTTGGGGAAAGGATTGGGGAGGATTTTAAATTTTTAAGTATCTCATCCTTTCCCAACCCACTATTTTGAGGGTTAAGATTTAGCCTAAAATCTCTGAAATCTTATAACATCAAAAGAACAGAAGAGTGTCTCTGTATCTGCAGTCAATAGTGCTAAATGTGCAACGTAATAGTGACTAGGCATTCTATCCCACTTCCAAAATTCAACTGCATTGACTTCAATCGAACCAAGTTTCAGAAGTGGGGTAGAACCTAGAGCCCATTTAGTACAACAGACTGGTGATTAATTTTTAGGCATCACGTTGTGGAGCAATTCAAACTAAAGTTCAGGAGATCAACTATAATTAATAGTTGTCAGGCACTGTGTGGTTTTGGATCTGTTGTCTTCTAAAATTGTGGTATGTTTTTATTTTGCATTTGTGAAATCAGCCTCAAAATACTAGGCATCTATTTTCATATCTGACTTTACAAAATTAGATTGATGAAAATCAGGGATGTTATTTATGAATATAATTTTATCTTTTAATGCATCTTCTATCTTGTCTTTTCCTAACTTAACCCCATTTTTTACAAGTCCAATTGTTTTGTCAGAAGGATTGTTTAGTTAAAGACCATCCCCACAGATCCATTAAAGCAATTCCCAGGTGAATTATTTGAACACACTTGAGTGATGAAACAAGTTCTTCCTCTGTCCCACAAATGGCCTACTTAAAAGAAGCAAACCCTGGGGGAAGCCCAAATATGAATCAATTGAGCTTGAGACATCCATTTCTTAGTTCAATATCCAGTGAGGTCGTGTTGTGATGAAGAGCTGTGTCCCTGTAAATTAAATAACATTAGTGACTAATATTAATTTTTCAGCTAATTTTTACGGCAATAAAATTGTACATATGAAGGTGATTAATAGGAAAAGAACAAAATGCATAATAAACACAGAATGCTTCTAATGGCTTCTTGTTCTCAAGGTGTAACAAACTATTGCCTGCAATTAGTGCAAATTGAGAAATCACAGCTGGAAGTCTTTGCATGATAAACTCTCATCTTCCATTGGGTAGCACAGCTGCTGGTTAGGTCCAGATCAAAAGTACAAAATATCCAATGCCACAACCACAAATCTCCTTGTGGCTTGCTCTGGCTCCTGAAGACTGTGTAACAGATTATTCTTCAAAGGTAGTGGAAAGAACTGAGAAAATAGTCAAAATAAGATTTCTTTTTTGGAAGTATTCTCTACAATCAAGTTTGTAGTACTGATAATTTTGTGTATTGGCAACTAAGTGACCACTGGGCACATTAAAAGTAAAAGAATTAAAGATAAAACAGTTGCCTATGTCTACAGCCTCAGTAAAAGGACATTGAAAGAGACGGAGAAGAGGACTGTGGTGCAATGGAGATCATCACTACAGTGATGCAATACCACAAGATGGGAAGAGATAGATGAAGTGAACCAGAAAATGCTTCATTCCATCCATTCGTCCTCCATGTGTTTCCCTAAGCTGCACAATTTGCAGCGGTGCCGCACCAATCAGGCTGGAGCCTGACTGCCATTGGTGCTTCACAGAGTTGAGGGCATCAACTAATGTTCAGGCAGTGGATCATGAACCCTTGCCCCAGAATGCCCTGGTGGCCTTTTCATAGCTTTCCACTGTCAAAGGCCCTTAAGGTATTTTAAATGTCTTTCATAATCAGACAACTTTAAACAACAATTTAAATAATTAAAACTTTTCTAAAACAATGAAGATACTATATTTACTGGAAAACATACTGAAATTCTAAAGATGTATCAGAAGCGTAGGAAATAAGGAGAAATAATTACACCACCAACCTGCATTTACATTTTCAGTCTAGGTTGATGTTCTATTCAAATGAATGGGGTCACATCATAGGTGGTTGAGGTTCATCATTGATTCTATGGGTTGAAGGGCCTGTTTCCATGCTGCATCTCTCTATGACTCTATGACATTACGTATACCAATGTGAGGCCGAGGGTCCAGATGTGAAGTGCATCTATGCTCTCAGCTCAGGTTACTTTTGTTTTGCCCCTGGACTCAATAGTGATTCCAGTGGTGGAGCGGGAGATCATTGTTCCTATGGAGTTACTGGACAAAGGTAAATGTATTTAGGCTCAAAGTTCTTTAGACACAGGAAGAGATCCTACAGATTGAAGAGTGACAAATATAACTCCACTATTTAGAAAAAGATGAAGAGAAAAAAAATCAAAAGGGGATTACAGACCAGCAAGTCTAATATCAGTAGGAGGGGAATGATGCAATAAGAGAACATCTGAAAAGCATTAACAGGAGTAGACAAAGTCAGCATCGGTTAATGAAATGAAAATCTGGAGTTTTTCTTTGCAAATCTAATAGCAGAATAAATGGAGAGAACTTGTGAATGCGGTGTATTTAGACCTTTTGAACTTTTGAAAAGGCTTTTGATCTAAAACTAGTGTGCAAAACTAAAGCACATGGGATTGGGGATTACATATTGACATGGATTGAGAACTGGTGGTCAGACAGACAGAGAGTGGAACTAAACAGGTCTTTTCACTGACGGCAGGTGTAAGGTTCCTCAGGGATTAGTGCTTGGCCCCAGCTGTTCACAGTGTATTATCAATGATTTGGTTAAGGTAAGTGAATGTAACATCTCTGAGTTTGCGATGACATAGAGCTGGAAGGAGGGGGTGGACAGGGGTGGGAATGTGAGCTGTGAGAAGGATACAAAGAGGCTCCAATGTGCTTTAGACAAGTTGGGTGAGTGAGAAAGCAAATGCTTGACAGATGTGGATAAGTGCGAGGTTATCCATTTTGGTTCTGAAAAGTGAAAGATTATCTGAATGATGATAGATTGGGGGAAGGGAAGGTGCAACAAAATCTGCATGTCACTGAAAGGTAGCATTCAGATGCAGAAAGCAGTTAGGAAGAGAAATGGTATGTTGGCTTTCATTTCAAGAAGATTTCTTTGTAAGAGTAAAGATTTTTTATTACAATTATAGAGGGACTTGGTGAGTCCACACCTTGAGTATTGTGTACAATTTGATCTCCCAACCTGAAAAGGACATACTTGCTATAGAGGCAGTGGAACAAAGATCCACCAATCTGGTTCCCGATGGCACATTTGTCAGAAGAAGGGATGTCTTACTGCAGCAGTACAGGACCTTGGGAAACCCATTCTGGAATTGTGTGCACAGTTTTAATCCTTGTATTCAAAGGAGAATGTTCTTGTCACAGAGGGAGTGCAATAAAAGCTACCAACCTAATTTCTCAAATGGCAGGACTGATGCGTGAGGAGAGATTAGGTCTGTTCAGCCTACATTCACTGGAGTATAGAAGAACGAGAGAAGTGTCACTGAAACTTATCAAATTCTAACAAAACTAGACAACTTGGTACAGGGAAGATGATGTTGATAGCCAGTAAGTTCAGAACCAGAGGTTACAATTTCAAGATATAGGTTGTGCCATTTGGAAACTAAGACCATGAGAAATTTCTTCACCCAAAGGGTGGTGAACCTGTGGGATCCTCTTATTGAGAAGGGAGTGGTGGCCACGTCATTAATTATAATTTTGAATGGAAACAGATATATTTCTTAATTGTAAAGGGATCAAGAGATATGGGGAGAAGGCAGAAATGGGACAGAGAAGTGGATGATCAGCAATGGTCAAATTAAATGATGGAATAGGCTCGAAGAGCTGAATGGCCTACTCGTGCTCCTATTTTCTACATTTCTATGTTCTATGTTATTACCTATATTTTAAAAAAATGTATGTCTATCTATCCAGATGTAATGTTGTAAGTGTGATTCCTGTTTAATTCTTGTACTGTGGCGACTCACCATCTAGTCGGGCGAACCGGCTCGGCAGTCGGGTCGCGCGGCGTCGGAGCGACGAGGCCCAAGATGGCAGTGGGCCTCGTCTTTCCGAGCGACAGGGAGAACCCGCACGCGGGAAAGTCCTGATGACGTAGGACTTACGTCATTGCCAGTTGTTTTGGGCGGGAACTTTCTCCCTTAAAGAGCCCACGCAAGGCGGGAAAATAAACCAGTTCTGTTTGGCAATCCTCCAAGTAGAGTCTTGTTTTATTCCGCGGTAGCAACCGCTGCAGTACCAATGTAAGTTCCTTTTTTGCATAAACGAGCTGCAGCCAGAAACCAACTGAAAAATATAGAGTAGTGTCAGCAGTCAGCCATTCATTTACAGAAGAATCTTGATAAGTTTTTCACTTTTAGTAATAGATGGAAAATGAAATACAATTCTGATGGAAGTTTGCAGTTACACAATAGGAGCGTGAATGTAAAGCATAATCACACAATGAGGAGAGTAGAATGACCAAGGGGTGAATTAGAAAGGGATGTGGAAATTTATCACTGGTAATGTCAAGACAATAATAAAAACAGAAAATGCGAGAAATATTCAGCAGATCAGACAGCAAACGAGTTATATTTTTAGATGAGATGTTAAACTCAGGGTCTTGTCTACTCTGCATAAACATCTCAAGGCGTTTTATTTAAAGAAGAGGAAAACTTAAGTGTTTTAAATTGCAGACAAGGAGAACAATGTAGTGAGACAACTAATGAGACATGTAATACTGGATTTTAGTTTAAGGAACAGAAGAAGGAAGGAATCATACTTCATAACAGTTCATCCCTTGCTGATGAGCTTAACACATTTTATGCGCATTTTGAACAGAAGGGGATGGGAACGTCACCACCCACCCTGAAAGCCTTAAATGCACCTGAACCCACAGTCACCATTGCAGACATCAGATCAGTCTTCTGGAGATTGAACCCGTGGAAAGCATCCGGCCCAGATGGTGTCCCCGGCTATGTCCTTAGATCCTGCATAGGTCAGCTGGCAGGGTACTTGCAGACACTTTTAACCTCTCCCTACTTCAATCTGAGGTTCCCACCTGCTTTAGGAAGACCACTATCATCCTGGTATCAAATGAAAATAAGATTACAGACCTTAATGACTACCACCCAGTCGCTCTGACATCCACCATCTTGGAGAAGCTGGTCATGGCACGCATTAGCTCCAACCTCCCACTGCAATTTGACTAATGCTGAAACAGCTCTACAGCGGATGCCATCTCCCTGGCTCTACACTCATCTCTGGAGCACCTCGACAGTAAAAACACCTATAACTGACTATTATTTATAGACTACAGCTCTGCCTTCAATACCATAACTCCAAGCAAACTCACCTCCAAACTCCTAGGCCTGGGATTCAACACCTCCCTTTGCTACTGGATCCTTGACTTCCTGACCAACAGGCCGCAATCAATAAAGATAGGCAGCAACACCTCTACCACGATTATCTTCAACACTGGTATCCCACAATGCTGCATCATCAGCCCCCTACTTTACTCCTTATACACTCACGACTGCATGGCCAGATTCTGCTCTAACTCCATCTACAAGTTTGCAAGTGACACCACTGTGGTGGACCGAAGCTCAAATAATGATGACTCAGAGTACAAGAAGGAGATAGAAAGCCGAGTGGCATAGTGTCATGACAACAACCTTTCCCTCAATGTCAGCAAAGCAAAAGAGCTGGTCATTGACTTCAGGAAGGGGGGTGGTGCACACGGTCCTGTTTACATCAATTGTGCTGAGGTAGAGAGGGTTGAGAATTTCAAGTTCCTAAGAGTAAACATCACCAATAGCCTGTCCTGGTACAAGCACGTCGACGCCATAGCCTGCACCTCTATTTCCTCAGGAGGCTAAAGAAATGCAGCATGTTCCCATTGACCCTCACCAATTTTTATAGATACACCATAGAGAGCATCATGGCTTGGTATGGCAACTGCTCTGCCCAAGACCGCAAGAAACTGCAGAGAGTTGTGAATACAGCTCAGCACATCACAGAAACCAGTCTGCCCTCCTTGGACTCTTGTCTACACTTCTCGCTGCTTCAGTAAAGCAGTCAACATAATCAAAGACCCTTCCTGCCCCAGACATTCTCTCTTCTCCTCCCTCCCATTGAGCAGAAGATACAAAAGCCTGAAAGCACGTACCACCAGGCTCAAGGACAGCTTCTATCCCGCTATTATAATACTATTGAACAGTCCCCTAATAAGACAAGATGGACTCTTGATCTCACATTCTACCTTGTCACTGCCTTGCACCTTACTGTCTGCCTGCACTGCACTTTCTCCGTAACTGTAACACTTTATCCTGCATTCTGTTATTGCATTTCCCGTGCACTACCTTAATGTACTGATGTGCTGAAATGATCTGTATGGATGGCATGCAAAACAAAGCTTTTCACTGTACCTCAGTACATGTGACAATACTAAACCAATTTACGAATTTTAATTGACCAATTTCTCAGCATGTCCAAAAGCATATTACAGCTAATGGTTTTTACTTTGAAGCACAGGAGTTATTACAATATAGAAAATGCTGCAGTAAATATGCATATGGCAAGGCCCTATAGACAGACAGTAATGGGATAATGGCCATATAATCTGTCCCAGTCATTGTGATTAAAGGATAAAGATTGGCCATGGTATCAGGGATAACTCACCTTCTCTTTAAAATAATAGCTTGCAACATTTACCTAGAGAGAGTAGACAGAGCCTCCAGTTTAACATCTCATCCAAAAAATAGTATTACACTCCCTTAGTAATGAGTTGGAATTCCATCTGAAACAATTGTTCTTATATCTCCACAACTTTGAACTCATGACCTTCCAACCTTCCAACTCCAAAGCACAACTGAACCACAGCTAATATGGTCATGGTGTTGGCAGTTATGCTGACACATTACGATGCTGTACTTATCCCATAGAAACAAACATAATGTATATACATTGATATAGTGAACAAGAAGAAATGTGTTGGGAAAATGATTTAAGGACAAATCTCAACTTTGGCAGCATTTAGAGTAATAGAGAGGGGGGTTTCTCAAAGGATATAAAATGTTAAATGACACAGATATTGTAAATCCAGAATATTAATCCAAAATAATGCAGATGAACAGGTTCAGAAGACATAAAGATAGATTGGAGACAGTTAAATTTGAATCAAATACTAGAAAGAACTTTGGTCTAATCTGAAAGCAGTAAAAAACTGAAAATTATCAGAACATTCAAAGTGCAATTGGTTGTTAATCCACAAGACTTTATGTGATTGAATTTTGTGTGAAGTAAATAATGCTCCTCATATTTTATTTTTCAAATACTCTTATGAAGAAAAATCTATTTAAAGCACAGAAATGCCTTCTGCATCACTGCAAAAACAGCAAGTTGTAATTCCAAAATTCTATTATGCTATATTTCTTTGGCTAAAGATCAAATACAGTAAAAGGTCAGATATCTAGAAAGCAAATAGACTTTCTTAAAAAATGTAAGATGTGGGAAGACCATTAAAAGCATTATATATAAAGGAATTAAAGGCTGGTGGAACAATAGTCTTTGTATCTAGAGTACAAGTGAGTAGAATGAGGCTTTACAAAGCTTTTCAAAGCTCTGGTTTAATTGCACCTGGAATATTGGGAGCATCCCTTGAAAAGTACCTTTTGAAAGATATATTGGCCTTGCAGGGAATGTGTAATAGGATGATACCTTAATTTTACTGGATAACTCACAAGCAAATTTACAGCAGCTCAGATTCCCTTCCCTGGGATCAAAAAGGTTAACAATTGATATTGAGGTTTTCGTGATATTAGGCCAGATAGGAAGAAATTATTTCCACTAGTTGGAGAGGACAGAAAAACGTGCCAGATTGAAACATTAGACTAAGGGTTCAGCAGGGATGTTTGGAAATATTTTTACATGCAAAAGGTGGTAGCAGTTTGGAACACTTTCTCTGAATGGCAATTGATGTTCCACACCTGTTAGTTTTGAATCTGAAAAACAATTCTTGGTTAAATTAAGCCAGTAAGGCAAAGAGGATAACAGTGTATAAATGAAATTAAAACAGGGATCTGGTGTAAACTTGCTTGAGGGGCTATTATTCTGTTCCTGCTCCATATTCCCATACAATTATTTTGATTCTGATTCTATAGAAATGAAGAATAGAATTAGTGCAGAAGACAATTTAGTGCATTCAGTATGCATTTTAAACATAAGTACTTCTCCCTAGTACCCTATTGCAAAATAACAACTGGCTGATTGTATGTCTTTTAAGAATATTTGTAATAATAGCCTAATACAGTTATTAGTACCAAATTGTTGTTGATGTGTGTTATCTTCAATTGAGATTTCCCTTCAGTATGTTTCATTTTTACCAAGGTCATTGTTTTAGTGTCAGTCATGTATATGTGACATCCACAGAATGGTATTATTATTTTACTGTGTGTCATGATGGGTGTAATTAAATCTGCATGCTGAAATGTAAATTCACAGCATATGAAATTGGTCAAAATTATCCATTAGTACCATTTTTCAATGAATTTTATTCATGTTAATGTCAGAACTTTATGTAACTCAGAAGGCAACTGTAACATGAAACAGAGATGGAAATGCTTTATAAAATTAGTGGCACACACTACTTATTGAAAGCACATTCTGCTAAGAGAAAAAACTTGACATCTCCACGAAATGTACTAAAATACTTTTCTCTTCTGTGGACTTGTCATGATTTTAAATGAGCAATTACTCTTCTCTATCAGTTGCTTCTGTTAGCTAGTCAGATGTTACATTAAGGATTGTTGTTAGTAATGGCAGCATCGGAGAAGGCCTGAACGATGTGCTTCAGCTCTGACCCAACGTGTCAGCCTGCAGAGTAGGTGAGGAATCTTGAAAAGTGCTGCGCATTTGCCCTACAGTGAAAATCTGCCATTTTTTTCTTGACACTGATGCTTTGCTGTTTGTGGATTTGATGACCATGGAGCTTTGAACATCCTCCTCAAAACAGAAGTAAAGTCTTCTGCCATCACTCATAAACCCATCTGATCTTATTGTGCATAAATTATGACTTCCTTTACATGATCTGAATGATTTCAATTTAAAAAGTGGTCATTGTTGTAATTGACTAAAAGATGATGAATTATATTCCCCAAGGAAAATTAAGTTTTTGAGATTAGTTGACAATGCTTTTTCCCTAAAAGTACTTGGTAGAAATTCAGAAAATCCTAGCTATTTTCGACCCATAAAACAGCCCGAAAGGTCTCATCCTTTCTCCTCACCTCTTTATACCGGCTATGTTCCCTCTGTACCCTAAGTCCTGATGCAGGATCTCAACCTGAAACGTCGATGATTCCTTTCCTCCCGTGAACATTGCTTGCCCTGCTGTGTTCCTCCAGCTGTGTTTGTTGCTCCAGATTCCAGCATCTGCTCTCTCTTATCTGCTCCCACTTATTTCCCTGTAATCTATTCTATCAAACATGCACATTAACATTCCCCTGATTCTTCAACCAACCACTGGGAACTTATAGCAGCCAAGTAACCCGCGTGGTCACAGGCAGAATGTATAAACTCCACACAGACAGCACCAGAGGTCAGAATCATGCCCAAGTCACTGAGCTGTGATATATTTCCAGATAGTTTTCCCCCAGTATTTTACCTGAACTGTTGTCCAGTATTGTTGAAGTCGACCCGCACTCTGCAATGAATCAAACAACAGCAGAACCAAAGAACTTACGACAAATGCTTTATGAGCTTAGCACCAGCAGGAGTGAGGGATAGAGAGAGGGAGTAAACCGTGTGACCCGAGCTCTGTACTGATCCCCACTCCGAGAAGACTTGGTTACAGCGTATCTTTATACTCATTTTCGTGGGAAAGCTGGGTGGGAAGTTACACTTGCACAGGCAATTGTTTACATAAAGTTTTTAGCATAGCAAGATATGTCTAAAAAACTACTTCTTTCCCACTTACACCTGGCATTAAAACTAGACAAAACTAATATCACACCATGCCTGAGATCATTCTTTACTCTGGGAAGCCACTGACAATGAGAAGCATACCATTAACATTGCCAGTCGTTAACCCTTGCATTCCCAGTGATCTTTCACAGTATTTTATGTTAGTTTTTATGTCCGTCATGACATCATATGTCACCACAAGACACCGCAATTATGAGAATCTAGATGTCTTTTAATGGCCATTATCTTTGTATCTTTTTATTCATTTTGAGAAGTAATAAATGCACCCATTGCTTTGTTCTTTGAGCCGGCCATTTCCTTCTCATTGTATCTCATTCAGAGCAGCATTCAGGGCATCTGAATTCCCAGTGTTTGGTAGTGGTCCAACATTTGGAAATTCTACAGTTAGGATGGTCCATGAGGGTCCTGACATTCCAGGTACGGAACTTCATACTGAGGAAAGGTAGTTACCTGGACGAGATTGGTTTTAATGTGGTGTAGCCATTGAACAACAGCCACAATGTAGTCTTGACAGAGTGAGGTGTTGGTCCATGGCAAGTGGGACCAAGACAACAGGAACCCAGCCTCTGCTGCATGGACATAACACATATGTAAAAGGACACGTGTATGGATGCCTACCAGGAAATGTAAGATCAAGTTAAGCACAAACACAAGCCATTGTCGGATTAGAATTCTTGGAAAGACAAATAGTTCTGGAGATAACTGAGGGCCAGGTCCAGCAGAAGGGTCTTTGCCTAAAGAGTGGGTGGTGGGTGGAAAGAGTACAGGGGGATCAGCAACATGCATGGATTCTTCAGTTCCATCAAGACCATCAACAGCCAAGACCAATCCTACTGAAAGTATAGAACAGGTGAGAGATCATCAGAGAGTCAGTCAGCTCTCACTGGAAGGAACAATGTGCAGAACTATTCAACCATGACTCTATCTTTGACATGAGTGTCCTTGACTTCATCACACAGCATTTTATTCAGTCCACTTTCACCTGTACCCTAGACCAACCAAAAGTTGCAAAGGACATTTGTCAATAAAAACAGACTGGACCTCTGTATAAATTCTAAACTTAGCAAAGAGGAATTTTCATCCTCATTTGGATGTAGAGCTGAAAGGAACAGCAGATTAGTCTGGACCTGCCTCCCCCACTCCCAGCTCATGTGTCCTTCCTCGACAATCGAGGCTGATCTAAGGAGCCATGTCACAGAGCTACTGTTACAGGAATGAACTAACTGGCTGAAGCTCAGGTGGGGGCAGCCCAGATTATCACAAGAAAGGTTCACAAACTAATTTATTATAGTCTTCTTGCCTTGTACTTCAGGTACAGAATGAAAACATAGCACTTGCTTTGGATCAGAAAATGGGCCAATTATGAAGTTAACCCCCTATCTGTTAACTTTGGGTTAGTCAGTTATCTCAGGCCAATAGGAAATGTCCTTAAGCCTTTTAATGTACATATGGGGAAATAGACAATGTTTTAAAAGTGTGGTTTTAGGTTTTTTTTGTTTGAATGATTACCTATGCAGTTCCTCCGATTTGCACAAATATCCTAATCACCATCAACAAAATATAGTAGTATTTAAAAGTATTTTCGTATTTCTTAAATGTTATAATTCACTAGTCACTACCTCGGCTGTGACCATTAATTATGATTATAATGAACAACTGTAAGGCTGGACTAAAATCGGTGTTTTGCAAGTACCACATAATAAACCAAGTGAGTCTTTCCTCGTAAAAATTCTATGTAGCGAAGTTTGATTTTTGAAACAGAACTTATGGTTTACATCAAACAATAATCATTCTTTCTTTCTTTCTTTCTTTGATTGCAAACAAACAATGACATTTCCTTATAAAATTATTATATATTTTGGATGTCCATAAATAGCTGGAGTCATTTCGGGCAGCAATTACAGTTTGAAATGAAATGAATTTTAGCTGTAGTCAATATTTATGTCTGTTTTCATAGAAGAAGACATTAATGGTTGTTAGAACACTATCTTGCCAGATAAATTTAACTTTTAGTTCAAGATTACAGCCATTTTAATAGCTATGAAGCAACAATTAATCTATAAAAGTAGCTAAATTTGACACATCTTTCCAAAACAAAATATGTGAAATTGACTTTGCAAGCAGAAGCAGTTTGTACAATTTAAGACATTTTGACAATTCTAATTCATGCTTTAACAGCTTAGAAAGTTCATTAATTTGAAATCTTTTTGTCTTTTCTTTGCTGATGTGTTTTGAGCGAAGTTGCTGAGTTGCCTACTGTGCCTGATATAGGTATGATGAAGAGTTAAATAAATTGTAGATTTAAATCAAAAGAAAACAGGTAGACCATTCATTCCCTCCACCATTCAATTATATCCTGGCTGAATTCTATCTCAACTCCACTTGACGGCCTTTGCTCAATTTCCTTTGAGATTTACTCTCAAGTCTTTCTATCTCAGACTTGAAAGGTTCTTATATTTTTATACTGTTCCTTTGCTAATTCCATTGAAGAAGTATGATACTTGGATTAAATGCTAAACCTATGCTCTTGTAAAATCTTGACTCTAAATATTCTCACTGTTCATATGACAATTTATCCAAGTCCTCCCCTCCCTGCAAAAGTTTTACATGCACATCCTGTGGAATTAGTTGTGTGCTTAAACCACAATCTACTTCCCATTTGAGCACAGTAAACTTGAATCCTGAGCCAAAACTAGCCTTTGCTAATGAATGTTAGGGTAACTGAGGGACGTTAGAGAGAGGGGGTCACTGACTGCACCCACTGCAGGACCCCCATGTGGAGCTCAGGCTGAATTATTTATAATGGTGATAGCAGAGGCATGGAAGCATTAACCTTTCTGCTCCAGGAGTGAGACAACATCCTGGTTGGAGAGACAGGATATCCAAAAACAGGCCCTTTATGTTCAGGAGCCCAGGATAGAAATGAAGGGCTTCATGGAGGAAGCTCCTGAGTATCGAAGCACAGATCAATGCCCCAACTGGTCCCATTTCTGACTTAAGTTCAATGATCAATGTAGTCAATAAGAACCGTGTCTAACCACAAAGCACTTCTCGCACACTGCCCTGTGCATCCCCTTCAACACGCACCTGATAAAACTCACTATTATATCAACAGTCATACTTGCTATGACATGTACCACCACACACCCACCTACATCCCACTGCTCCAATGCGCATGTACACACACACACACACACACACACACACACACACACACACACACACACACACACACACACACACACACACACACACACACACACACACACCCCTACAATTTCAGCTATTTATCCAAGGCAGACACTTTGTATGGATATGGTGGATCACACTCATTGGGGTTCTCAAATCTCACTTTGAAGACCCACTCACCATATCCTGTGTGTGTCGTGAAACCATACTGCAGGAGAGATTTAGCTCTTCAGCATGTCCAGGAGCATGGATGAGTGAGGAAGCATGGATAGAGGGGAGAGTCCATGAAGCCATCCATCAACCTGGTACAGCAGCTGAACCATGATGGGCATAGCTGTCAGCTCATATGTAAAGAGTTATGCGAGCATTGAAGGTGGGTAGTGTTGACCATGTGGATGTATTACCATAGGTCAGCCACTATGTACATCATCAGGGAGGGTTAGTCATTTCAGATCTAGATTCACTTTGTGATGCCCTGAATCATAGCCTGGAACTTTGAGAAGTCTGCAATCTGGGCAAGCGACTACCCCCCTCCCGGAGTAGTGAGTCTCATGTCATTGAGAACGCAACAACGATCTGCAAGCTGCCAGGAATGATCCTGAGAATAAGTTTTGGGTGACAGTGATCTTTGCCACCACAGATAAAACAGCCCAGCCATGGTCCGGTGCTGTGCTTGTGGAAGGTAGTGCAGCAGTCAGCGACCTGGGTTCAATTCCTGCCGCTGCCTATAAGAAGTTTGTACGTTCTCCCTGTGTGCCTGTGTGGGTTTCCTCCAGGTGCTCCAATTTCCTCCCACATTCCAAAGACGTACAGGTTTAGGAGTTATGGGCATGCTATGTTGGCACCGGAAGAGTGGCAACATTTGCGGGCTGCCCCCAGCACATTCTCAGTAATGCAAAAAGATGCATTTCACTGTGTGCTTCGATATACATGTGACTAATAAATAAATATCTTATCTTATCTCTGACTGCAGGATCTTTGAAAATGATAGCCTCAGGATGCATTGTCTTTTGGACAGATAGAGGTTGGAGGATTCTTAGGCAATAGGTTCCCACTGACCTAACCTCCTCTCCCCTTCCTCCTGCAGTCTTCTCTCCTCCTGCTCTGAGTATACTGCAGTCCCACGGGACCAACACTGGAGCACTCCTGTTAATGAGAAATAGAAGGCTTCTTGTGTACAAGTCACCAAATTCTTCACAGTCATTAGAGCTCCAAACTACAGACGAGCTAAAGAGCTGTCCTGCAACTGAATCCTAACAAACCTGAAAGTGACTGCTGATAACTTTCAATAGGATGGATACAGGACCTTGTCTTGCAGAAACCTGTTTTCTTGTCCATGCCCCAGATTGTGGATCAATTTACCAAGTCAGGAGTCAGATATGCATTGTGCAATGAATGATCTTATCCCGGTGTTCTTTGGATTGTGCATGTGGCACGTCCAGAACCAACAGATGAATCTTTCAATATGTTCAAGGTACACTGTAATCTGCCAGCTCATTCTGTGATTTATTGGATGCAAGAACCAGAGCCAATAGCATGTAAAGCTCCTATGCTATGTGATGGAATTTCTAAGCCACAGCTTTTTTGTTCCTCTGGCCAATATATAAAATTTGATTTCCTTTTTCACACCAGTCTACATGCACTCTCTGAACAGGTCGGGTGGGCTGTGACCTTGACTCCAAAGGAGTTTTTGATGGCTTGTTCTGACAGCATTGGCAAATCCCACATTTTCTTATCAATGACTTGATATCACTGTCCAAACAGCACAAGCAAATACTCTTTCTTATATTTCTTTCCTTATGGATTTTCATGTGAGTTCTCTTTTAAAGCAATGTGAACTTCACTGGGATAGTTGTGGCCTAATGTTGCTTTGATCTGTTATGACTGTAAAGAACATACCGGGATAGGAATTCTTGCCTCCACACACCATTCTAATCGTTTCCTTCTTGATATGTGTAATGTCGTCATTCCTTGCAAGAGTTAAAGAAGTGGAAGTGATAGATTTCTCATTGTGCACTTACACCATATCTGACATCATACATGCCAACCCATACATACTATTGTCATGAAAAAGAGTTTCTATTGCTGACTGTTTTTCTTGCATTGAGTAAGCGTACTTAGTTGTTCTTTGTTCCACGTTCATTTCATTTTCAAACAACCATACAATGGAATTGTGGGTAGGATGGCACCATCTCAGGATCAACCTTAGCTCTGCTGCTTTTCAGGCTGTGGCACATTTGTGATCATCTCTTGTTTTTTTTCTTCACTGATTTTAGGATAAAGGCATCAATCTTCAACCAGAGTGCACTACTTACTATCGCAAAGATTTGCTTTAACTTCACATTATGCTAGTGTAACCTCCTGAACACTCCATCTACAATTGAAATTTTTTCTTGATCTTGGTTATACAAGCAGTGATCCAGTCCTCGAAAGATTTTATCCAGTGTGGCCTGGAAACCCTTGGGCTTATGTTTGACTCCATAGGTTAACTTCAGTCTGCGCAGAGTCAGTTATGTGTGTTGAATAGTAAGTACTTCTGACACTCCTCCATGATGTTCATTTGTGCTCAAGCATGGGGGAGGTCCAATTTTGTAAATATCTTTGATCTTGCTAACACCACATAAACTCTTGCAAAGTGGGTAGCAGACTATTTTCGATATTTGCAGTCGATTTTATGTGACCACAAAGCTCCACAATGTTGTCTTTGCCGAGCATAACCACTGTTCATAGTTTGCTAAAATAATATGTACCCATGCTTGCTGTCCATTATGTTGCTCCCCACTTGTGCTAATGTTTATAAAACCTCAGCAGAGAAAATTTTTAGTTTAAGGATGTTTTCTGTCAATGGTATCTAGCTAAACTTGCTGGAATAGGTATATTGACTCATTATCAAACAGTCTGCTGTACTAACAATTCATGTATCAATGCACTGGTTGTTAGTAACATCTTTACACAAAGGTCTGTTTGCTACCTGCTCTTACTGCTTGTGATATACTGTAGGTACTGTAAAATCCTAGTACTCCATCATCTGAATGAACTACTAAACTATGAAGTCCTTCTTTCTGCTGATATTTTGAATTGCCACAAAAATTGTTACTTATTTTGTCATCTTGTGGATCTGAAGGTTGTCTAATTGTGAGCTTACTTTTGGCTACTGAAACATTTGGCTGCTCTCGACTGACATGTCTGAGATGAATGATAGCCATTGCAATGATAGCAACTGATTGAACTGGTCTCGCCAGTCTGATTTGGACTTGGTTTTATAGCCCTGAACGTCGCAACAGCGCTCTGACTGTACACTGCAGTTATGACAATCACTTGCAGCAGACAACATATTTGGACGTCATTTCCAATGGCATTGCAAATTAATATGCAAGTTCAAATGTCTGGTTTTGTGGGCTCAATTAATTGACTGAATTTGTTCATGTACCAGTCCACACACTAACGTACACTAAAATTACCACACAAGGATATGTTCTTTAATGAACCAACATACTCACTAATTATTTCACCCTGCTTCTGCCTCTTTGTCCCAGAAATATATTTTTAAGCTATTTCTGATGGGATTGTGTTAAAGTAATATTCTATTTTCTGCACAATATCTTTTGCCTTGCATAATATGACAAGATTTGCTTCTTGTCCAATCCCCTTGGGCGAATATGGTTCTTCACACACATATATCCTTGTTTGGGGCCTCAGGATATAACTTTTTCTTTCAATCTTCAGGATATTGTTTGCCTTAAAGAATGTATCCATTTATTCAATAGTTCTCGAGCTCAGTTTTATGTTCCAAGGCACATGATATAGTTTGTGGTGTCACCCTGTTGCCCCCTTCCTATTCAATTGTGATATAGTTAAACTTGGTAAAAAATAAATTTTTTGCACTATAAGTTCATCTAAAATTTGCCAAGTGAGAGTCATCAATATGCCACCTAGGCACAAATGCATTAAGATGGATATATTGTACATCACACGAGGCAATTGTTTCTGTGCATGACTAAACTCCAAAACTGTTGACGAGTTGTGACTTTAGAATGTTCTACATTCTCTGTGACATTTTTACATTGGTTCATGTTCTTCTCCATCAGCTTCTAGGGCTTAACTACATCATTTGCTTCAAGTCCCTGTTTAGTCCCTGGAAGTGTCCATAATCTCCCAGTGCCATTGCAATCAGGCCAAATCCCAATTTCAGAGGATGCATGAGTTAAAAAAGGAGCTGACAAAAATCAGCAAGATGAGTGGAATTAAGTATACAAGGAGGAGTTTATCTGTATGTGATATGATAATATAGCAATGGAAGCTGCATTTTTGTCAGGCCGTGATTTGTTGTATTCTGCAACATGGTCACCAATGTCCAGCTGGGGAATAACATTTAATCTGATTAAGCACACATTTTCAAATCAAAAACAGGTATTTACTTAAAACCATTTAAAACCATTCCGTAGTTACGACCATTTAATAGCCTCTTGTGTGTTATCTGTGCTCTTCTGGTGTGTGTCATGAGCTATATACTGGAAGCACAACTTAAATATTGAAGTTAGCTGACCATGTTAAAAGGTAAAGTCAATTAAATGGTCTGAAGGCAAAAGCAGTGCCAGAACAGTATGACATCTGGACCACATTAACAGCTCCAGTATGTCAATGCTGTATCAAGAACAAGAGTAGTCAGGGAAATATACTCAAACAGAGAATGTCAAAGAAAACCATGCTTTGCAATATAAAACATCATGAAAAGACGTCCTCTTTTTGTTCAACCAAAAAAGCTTCAAGAGCCTTGTTGCTATAGCCACGACTGACAAATCTGGTATGACAGAAGGACAAAGGAGACTAAATCTGTCACTCTGTAGTTGCACCTTATAAAGAGTGAGTTCAGCATTTGTGAATGAAGAAACAGACAAGCTATTGAAACCCAAAGCATGAAAAAAAACTTAAGCATTTTTGCAAATATGTTATGATAAAATTGGGAGAGGCTAACTAATCTTTTCATTGCTGAATAATTTGTGCTGAATGCTAAGCTGCAAAGTGGAACCACATGGTAAAATTACCAATCCTGTGCCCCATGAATTTGGGTAAAATTAGTGGAAGGGGTTTTGTGCAGGTGTATCCTGCCAGTTATGCTGGCAGTGAACACCCCACCACACATTTTTGGGTCTTATGAATATTTAATTCAGGTCCATTGACTAAACTAACATAACCTGGAGTTCCAAGTGAAGTAAGTGTGACATTTGGGGTGAAACAATTTTCAAAATATTCATGCACATCTGAAATATTTAAAATCATCTTGTATTTCAGAGCCATAACAACAAATAGCAGTCTAGATGAGCTACAATGAGTAATCTAAAAAAGAACATGAATAAATTTGAACAGAAGAGATTAAGGTTTCATTGTGACAGTAGAGATTTGGTTTGTAAAGTGAGAAGTTAGAATCTAGTTAGAATATATATTTTCATATCTTCTCCAAGCATTAGCAAAGTATTGATAGACAGAAACTTTATTGGATGCAATATTAATTTGTTTCCATAGCAACATTTTTTTCCTAAAATTCATATAAATTATTCACAATACCATTGTAATACTATACTTGCACTTTTCTAAGCTGTCAATATTTGGTGTGCTGACACTTAAATATCCATCCTTGTAACTGAGTCTGGACACAAACCTTAGGCTGACTTAAGCTTTACTTGCCCCTTCTAGTCAGCTTCAGAATCTTTCAGACACAGAAAGTTTATTCTTCTATTTTCCTTACTGCCACCGTAAGATGGTAGCTATATCCAGTCTGTATTCAAAGTAATAGTAGACAAAATCTTTCTTGCTACCTTGTGTTAGCCGTGTGTCCCTGCTTACTTTGTGTGGATTTTGTCTAAAATTAATATATTACAGCTTCTTGGTGACATCCTAGCAGTAAAGGTTGTTGTAATCCAAGAAGGAATTGACTGGGAAGAACTTGCACATATTTGTAACTTATAGTAATTTTTATGTCTTGCACTGTACTGCTGCCGCAAAACAACAAATTTCACGACATTTGTCAGTGATAATAAACCTGATTCTGATTGGTGCTATTTTAGCACTTGAGGATGTCCTAAAGTGCTTCAGTTTTGACATACATTTTAGTACCACTTCTTATGCAGAGGGATGCAGCAACCAAGGTCCTGCAAATAACACTGAGATAACTGACAAGTATATCTGCACATTTAGTGGTATTGGTTGAACCCCCTTGTGCTTTTTCAAGCAGTATCATGGGATCTTTTACCTCCTTCTGAAAGGACAGTCGACTCCCTGTTTTAATGTCTTGGCTGAAGGAAGAAATGTCTTGCAATGCAAATTCTGTCAGTTCTGCACCAGAGACCCATTCTGGATTATGTGCTCTTGCAGCTGATTCACAATACCACTTTATTGTTCAACTGAGGAAGGTTACAATTACCCCCTTGGAAAAATCAGACTGGTTATCTGTGATGGTGGAAATGAATCAATTGGCTCCCTTATTACGTGCACAATTCCCTATGGTGTGATTCAGAAAGTACCAGAAAAATACTTTAAGCTTTAACTTAAATATTAAAAATCTTGCAAAGCAGCATATTATCCCTCTTTCAGTTGAAACCTTTCCAGCCTCAACTCACAAGTCAAACATAGAAGCCTATTGATGGGAGTAATGGTCATATGGGCTATTCTTAATAAAACAATTCATATTTCAGCTCCATGCTGAAGCAAAAAATCAGAATTTAAGAAATACAGAACAAAAAATGGTCCAAAAGTTTTCTGAAGGAATTTTCTCAGCTATTTCCAAATGTAGTTCTTTGCCAAACAATCCTGAACACCCATATGCAGGGGTCCCGTTTGGAACACCTCTCTCTGTCCCCAGTACTGTCCCGTGAATCTGGACCCAATTCTCCCACACCATGCTTTGAGCCACACATTTACCTCCCTAACCCTATTTACCCTTTGCCAATTTGCACTAGGGTCAGATAATAATCTGGAGATTATCACCCTTGTAGTTCTGCTTTTCAGTTTTGCCGAGCCCCTCATAATCCTAGTACATGTCTCTCTTCTCCCCCCACTTGAATGGCTCCTTGTGCCATGGTGCCATGGTGCCATGGACAGTTTGCACATCCTCCCTGTAGTCCCCGCCCTCATCCAAACAAGGAGCAAGAACCTCATACCTGTTGGGCAAAGGTAAGGGCTGAGGCTCCTCACTAACTATCCTCAGGATCCCTCTACCTGCCTCTTCTGCAGTCACACTGTCTTGTCCTTGTCCCTTCACCAGCATAGAGGTATTAATCTCAGGGGTGTGACTTCCTCCTAAAATACCAACGATTAAGTATTTATTGGTATTGGTATTGGTTTATTATTGTCTCTTGTCCCAAGGTACAGTGAAAAACTTGTCTTGCATACTGATCGTACAGTTCGATTCATTACACAGTGCAGTTACATTGAGTTAGTACAGAGTGCATTGAGGTAGTACAGGTAAAAACAATAACAGTGCAGAGTAAAGTGTCACAGCTGCAGAGAAAGTGCAGTGCAATAAGGTGAAAGGTAGATCGTGAGGTCAGAGATCATCTCATCGTATAAGGAAACCATTCATTAGTCTTATCACAGTGGGGTAGAAGCTGTCCTTAAGCCTGGTGGTATGTGTTCTCAGGCTCCTGTATCTTCTACCCGATAGAAGAGGAGAGAAGAGAGAATGACCTGGGTGGGTGGGGTCTTTGATTATGCTGGCTGCTTCGCCGAGGCAGCGAGAGGCAAAGACAGAGTCCAAGGAGGGGAGGCTGGTGTCCATGATGTGCTGGGCTGTGTCCGCCACTCTCTGCAGTTTCTTACGGTCCTGGGCAGAGCAGTTGCCATACCAAGCCGTGATGCATCCAGATAGGATGCTTTCTATGGTGCATTGATAAAAGTTGGTGAATGTCAAAGGGGACATACTGAATTTCTTTAGCCTCCTGAGGAAGTAGAGGTGCTGGTGAGCTTTCTTGGCCATGGCATTTCCACGTGATTTGACCAGGACAGGCTGTTGGTGATGTTCACTCCCAGGAACTCGAAGCTCTCAACCCTCTTGACCTCAGCACCGTTGATGTAGACAGGTGCATGTCAGCTACATAAATATTTCCTCAGTCCATATTAATTGCTCCCTATCACTTCCCACATGAGGTTTTGATATGGCTTTGGCATTTTTTTTATATATAAAATTCATTTTTGGGAACTGGGTATCATTGGCAAGGCCAGCATTTACTGTCCACCCCAATAGATCTTGAGAAGGTGGTAATGAGCCACCTTTTTTGGACTGCTGTGGTCCTTTTGATGAAGGTACTCCCACAGTGCTGCTGGTGGGGGAGTTACAGGATTCAGACCCAGTGATACTGATGGGCCAGCAATATACTTCGGAGTCAGGATGCTGTGCGATATGGAGAGGAGGCTATAAGTGATGGTGTCCTTCTTGGTGGTGCAGGTCATGGGGCTGGGAGATGCTATTAGACAAGCTGAAGTGAGCAACTGTTGTGCATTTGGTAGATGGTACATTCTGCGGCCACTGTGAGCCAGTGGTGGTGAGAATGAATGTTTAGGGTGGCTGATAGGGTATGAGTCAAGTGGGCTGCTTTGTCCTGGATGGTGTTGAGCTTCTAAGATATCTTTATTAGTCACATGTATATTGAAACACACTGTGAAATGCACCTTTTTGCGTAGTGTTCTGGGGGCAGCCCACAAGTGTCGCCACACTTCTGGCGCCAACATAGCATGCCCACAACTTCCTAACCTGTACGTCTTTGGAATGTGGGAGGAAACCGGAGCACCCAGAGGAAACCCACGCAGGCACGGAGAGAACGTACAAGCTCCTTACAGACAGTGGCCAGATTTGAACCCGGGTCACTAGCGCTGTAAAGCGTTACGCTAACCGCTACACTACCGTGCCTGCCTTCTTAAGTTGTTGGAACTGCCCTCATCCAGTAGAGAGTATTCCAGCCTGACTCATTCTTTGTGAATGGTGGAAAGGCCTTGGGGTGTCAGGAGGTGAGTCACACACTGCAGCATACCCAGCCTCTGGCCTATTCTTGTAGTCACAGCATTTATGTGGCTCGTTCAATTGACTTTCTGATCAATGGTGATGACCTCGGGGATACTGATAGGGGAAACTTGATGATAACGATGCCATTGATTGTCAAGGGTAGGTGGTTAGATCATCCCTTGTCAGAGATGATAATAGCCTGGAGTTTTTGTGATGACAATTTTATTTGACGTCTGAGAGGGCTGCTTTGTCTGCTGAGAAGTTGCAAATGGAATTCAACATTGTGCAATCATCACCAAACATCCCTGATTCTAACCTTATGATGGAAGGAAGGTCCTTGATAAAGCAGCTGAAGATGGTGGGGCCTACAACACTGCCCTGAGGGACTTCTACAGTAATGTTTCGGCACTGGAATGATTGATTTCTGACAACCAAGATCATCTGCTTGAGTGAGTTACAACCCCAAACATTGGACTGTTTTCCCTATGATGCCCATTGACTTCATTTTTACCAGGGTGCCATGATGTCTCATTTGGTCATGCTGTCTTGATGTCAAGGAAAGTTGCTCTCATCTCACACCTAGAATTCAACTCTTTGGTTCATGGTTGGACTAAGGCTGAGACAAGGTCTGGATTTGAGTAGTCTTGCAAAACCCAAACTGGGCATCAGTGAGTGGGCTATTGGTTAGAAAGTGCCAGTTGACAGCACCGTTGACAACGGCTTTCAACACTTTGCTGATGATTGAGGATAGACTGATTGAGCAGTGATTAGCTGAATTGGAATTGTCCTATCTTTTCTAAACAGGACATACCTGGGCAATTTTCCACATTGTAGGGTAGACCATACAACCATACAGTAACAGCTTGGCTAGAGCCATAGCTAGTTCCAGAGTGCAGTGCTTCTGCTGGGTTGTTATCTGGTCTCATAGTCTTTGCTGAATGCAGTGTCCCACTTGTTCCTTGTTATCACATGCAATGAATTGAATTGGCTGGAAACTGGCTTCTGTGATGGTGGGATCTCAGAAGGAACCCGGGATGGATCATCCACACAGTACTTCTGGCTGAAACACGGTTGTAAATGGTCTGGCCTTTGCTTTAGCACTTACATGATTGGCCCTGCCATCCTTGAGGATAGAGACGTTCTTGGAACAACCTCCTTCTATTTGCTATCCACCATGGTTCACAACTAGATGCCAAGCTTTGCCCTGACCTGTTGGTTGTGAAATTGCTTAGTTCTGTCGTTTTTGTCGTTCAACATGTAAGTACTCTTGTATTGCCACTTCACTTGGCTGACACCTCACATTGCCTTTCTGCACTCATTGAACCAGGGTTTAACCTCTGGCTTGATAGCAGTGGTAAAGTGAGGGTTAAGCTGAGCTTTGAGGCTACATATTGTGGTGGTGTACATTTCTGTCACTGCTGATGTTCCACAGAACCTCACAGATCCCCAGTTTTCAGCTGCCAGTTCTGGTCTGACACCATCCCATTTAGCACATTTGCAGTGTCACACAAGAGGATGGAGAATGGCTTGGATGTGAAGATGGGATTTTGTCTCCTCAAGGACTGTATGATGGTCACTTCTTCCAATGCTATCCTTGGCAGATGTATCTGCCACAGGTAAATTTGTGAGGACAATATAAAGTAGGTTTATCTGACATGTTGGTTCGCTCACTACAGCCACAGGCTCGTCGGCTGCCAGACCAAGACTAAACACAAATTAGAGGAACAGTACCTCATATCCCATCTGGGCAGTTTCCAACCTGGCGTCAAGAGCATCGAACTCTCAAGCTTCCGGTAACTGCTCCCTACTGTCCCTTCCCCCCCCCCCCCCACTTTCTTTTCTCACTCCTCCTGATCCAACTGGCCGCCATCACCCTATGTCTTTCCCCTCCCCCACCCTCCCCATCTGCCCATCACTCACACGCTCCTCCCACTGGTTTTTCTCCCCACCTCCCTCCTTCTGTTCCGTGCTGCACCATCCTCTCCTATTAGGTTGCATCTTCTTCAGCCCCTTTGTCATGTCCACCTATCACCTCAGAGCTTCTGACATCATCCCTACTCTCCCCCATCCCTCAGCTGCCTATCACCCCCCCTCATCTGGATCCGCCTATCACCCGCCAGTTCTTGTTCCATCCCTTCCCTCTACCTGTTTATACCCACTATCTCCCCCCTTTCTTTCCAGTCCTGATGAAGGGGCTCAACCCAAATTGCCGACTGTCCATTTCCCTTCATAGATGCTGCCTGACCCACTGAGTTCCTCCAGCTCCTTTGTGAGTTGCTGCTGCAGTCAGCACAGTCTCCGGTGATGCTTCTAGCCACTTCTGGCAATGGAAATTTATGACTGAAAAGAAAGGCAAATAAAGAATTTACAAGGAATTTCTTTGCACAAATTACTGAGGATGCGAAAATCATTTTAATGTGACATTGATGAAGCAAACTCAGTAGATCTATTTAAAAGTAAGTTTGATGCATATATAAGGCAGATGGTAATAAAAAGAAGGGACAAGATGGATATAAGTACTTAGAATTGGTGGAGGCTATTATTAAGTATAAATGTCTGCATTGATCAGTTTGGCTAAATGGCTTGTCAATGCATTTTCAATACTGTGTAGACTTGATACTTTTTCCATTGGAGCATAGTGCTATTAGGAAATTTAATAGGGTGAAAAGAATAATGAATATTGAATATGAATTATGAATTAGAAATATGGCAAATGAGGAAAATTGTTAACCCTGATTAAGGAATTGGGAGGAAAGGTCATCAGTTTAAAGTTTAAAATGACCAAGAGAGGAAGGAGAGGAATGAGGTGAAATTTCTTTGCATGCATTTTAATTGGAAAATAAAAAGTTTTTTTCAAGGTCGTGGTCAAGGCAGGCACCATTACTTTTTTACGGGGAAATGATCCATACTTGAAACAGAGAAATATAATTGTCCATGGGAAGAGGACAAGACTCGAGAATTAATTTGGATTGGTCCAGCAAAGAGCCAGCGCAGGAGCAAAGCAGTGAATGGCCCACTTTGTTGCAAACTCCTATAATTCCAGTGATCTGGCTAAGTTAAGTTTATATTAAAATAAGGGAAGGCTGAAGATTAAAAGAAATGTAGAATTGGCTCACCAGATTTCATAACTTAGATCCAATTTAAACAGTATATTAATTATAAAGTAACAGCTACTTTTTAATTACCAGCCAATTAAAAGAAAAGTAATTGTCATATCCATTCCTTATTATATCCCCTTCCATCTTCTACCAGTTTTTGACACTATTCCCTGTAGTTTCCAAACTGGTCTTTTAATTACCTGTGAGGTGATGGTCACGCACAGTGATGCTGCTGTAATTACACAGGTACATGATAAAATTTGTGTAATTTGGTATGATTAATTGATGAAAATATAGCTGGAAATAAAAGTTAATAGTGTTAAAATAGGTCATTAATAATGCAAATATTATTTGATTTAAAAGATGACATAAATTCAACTTGGTAATAATAGCTGAGCACTGAAATCAGTCATGCACATTGCTAGCTCAGTCTGTAATGTGGAGTTTGCCATTGTAGAATCATGAATAGATTAGTAATTTGCTTCCCAATAAATACTCATGTCCCTCGTGCTTATTCTGTGTCTGTGTGTTGACTGACTATGTTGTTCATGTCATAGAAGTTGAGGAGAAAAGCCATGGGTAAATATTCTACTTGGAGCAGAACAGCATTAAGGAAATGCATGCTATTTCACATGAAACTATCTAAATCGGTTATCTCTCCTCAAATCCATGCAGTTTCACTGGACGATTGAAGAACGAGATCTCAGATAGCTTTTGGCTGCTTGTGCAAACGCTCTTTAACCTTGCACCCTGACCTGTCCTGTATACAGGGAGATATTCTTCCCTTAAGCATTCAAAATAATCAAGGCAAAGCACAAAACAACTGAAAACTAGAACTAAATTGTTCATATGTTGCACTGTTGTAAATTAAAATCTTGCCTGTAATTTTGAAATGAGTATTTAGGGACAAAAATGCTGATTTTATAAAATTATGATAGAATGTTTCCCAGAATTAGAGAGATGGTAACGTAAAAGGAAAAATTTCAAGACAAAAAAGAAATTAATGGAGAATCAATAATAAATTTGTTCACGCAAATGCTGATTAGAAAGTGGAACTTCTCTGCCAGAAATCATTGTGAAGCAGGGCCCACTAATTAAAAGGAAATTGGATAATTTCTTGAAAAAAAGGAATCCTAGAGAATTGGTTGCGAGACGGTTCACATTGATAGGGATTGAAACGAGGGGTGAAGAGAAGGAATTTGTGACAAGTTGGAAGGTGAGTTCACAATATTAATCATCTGTCTGGGAGAGACATCTTGGTATAGGTGTCTGAATGTGCCATGTGAGACTGTCACTGGAATCAAAACCAAAATTTCCTGGATCAGGAGGGGAGTCCTTCAATTCCATTCCACAATATTAGGAGTATGTCAAGGACTTTGGCTTTGCCATCGGGCTGCAAAGAACAGTGCAATTTGCTCGTGTTGGATATGTAAAGGGGCCAGTCTTTCCCTTTACCTACTGAAAAGAACGGGGTGGTGGCCTCTCAGTATTTCTCCCCCTTTATTAATAAGCCTTTTTATTATGAAAAAAAAATGTGCTTGTTATCTGGGTGTACAGGCTATGGACCCCACAACCACTAGTCAGCAACATAGTACATATTGTCTTATTACATCCAATGCCACCGATCAACTGCTGTAAGGATAGAAACAAAGGAACTTGCTTCGTTGAGAGTTCCTGCCTCCCACATCCTCTTCCCTGGGATACATGTCTGAGGAGGGAATAATGTCTGTTAATTTTTGATACTGGAAATGAAGCAAGCATGTGCTGCCAGTGAAATAAAAGCGGGAATAGGCAAATCTGCCTCTAAAGAAGAACTATGCACCAGAACTGGTGAGGAACAAGAGTACAAGAAAGGAGCCAAAGACAAACCGCTTTATTTAATCAGAAAAGCAGGAGCTGCAAAGATGTAGTGGAAATTATATTCCACTGAAAGAAATAGTTAAACATTAAAAATAATAGCAGAAGCATTAAAATATCTTTAGATTTGCAATTCTTATGCAAAATGTAAAACAAAAGTAAAATATTGGAAATCTGAACCCACAATAGAAAATACTGGAGACATTCAGACAGACTAGGTAGGATGAATGGGAGACAGATGAGTGTACACTACAGCTGTGGACAGATCTGCAATTCAGTAGAATCTGCACCCAAAACATCAACTCATTTACTCCTCCTCCAGATGCTGCTTGAGATGCCAAGTGTTTCCAGCAGTTTCCAGTTTTGCTGCATTTCACTGGGTTAAAAATGAGGCTGAGAGGAAGCACAATAGCACCACAGCTGGTCAAAATGTGTGGTGCAGGCATGGTTTGTGACTGGAACCTCTTCAACAAAAATTAACACTGTGGTATCAAGCAGGAGTGGCTGAAAAATGAACAGTTGTGGTAAAAACTCCAGGATTTAATATATTGTCTGGAGAAAAGGAAAGGAAACAGGAGTAAAAATAGACTTTCTGATTCACAGAGAAAAACCCAAGTGCACATTTAATGGACCAAATGCCTGTTTCTACACTGTTGTATTCTACAATGCTATAAAAATGTTATTCTTTGGACAGGAACCAAAATTTTCCTCAATGATCTCAGCATTAAACCTTTTTAAAATCCCCCAGTTTACATTATATTATGTTAGTGCAGTTATAATTATGAGGAAATGATGTAATCACCCATCTCCGGATATAAGCCACAGCCTTTCAAGATTTAAGTTATGTTCCATGTCAGTTTTCTTCAAAGGTGCATGACCCAATCATTTTTATCACTGAAGCAATTATGACTTCCAGTGTTATTTGTATTCAAAAAGAATGTATAAATTACACTTGGATTGCAAAATATTGCTGCTTTTGAAATCAATAGAATAAAGTGCCTTTTTCCTCCTTAGACACACATTTTATTTTTGGGAAATTTGGCAGGATAAGTCATAATGTACACCACATGGCTTATAAAGATGAAGACTGCATGTTTAAATCACAGCAGGTACACTGCTGGTTCCATGTATGTGAAAAAGGAGGAGGAAGAAAAGAAGAATGATACTAAAGAAAGATTTAATTCTTTTAATATAGCACCAGTCCCATCCACAGCATACACAAAGTGGTTAACCACAAGTGAGTGAGAATTTCTGAATTCTCGGGTGCTCTATGGTCTAAGCTGAATGAATGAATAAACACCAATGGAAAGGTAACTTGTATGTGCATCAGAAAATTGCAGGCAGCTGCACATAGTTTACTTTCCATTGACAGAAAATTGCAAAAACTCACTCGGGACTTGCTAGTACATTCCGACAACGTGGAGCAACCTTGTCACTGACACACACTCAGAAAGTTACTCCCATCCAACCAAAAAGAAGATATACATAATCCCTGAGGAATACTAGATTAAAGATCAAGCACTTAAGGAAATGCTCGAAGGATTAGTTTAAATACATTGGTATTAATGCCAAAAGCATCAGGGTAAACCTTTGGAATTTAATGTAACCATTGAATCAAAAACTGAGGAATGGTGAAGACTTGTTACAGAAAAGGTAGGCAGAGCATGTCATCATTGTTCTGTTTGACAAAATGATGCATTTATGCTTGTGAGAAATTATTTATTGATTTATTTTTCTTGCCGTTCACAGCACACACGGGATTAATATGGGTGATTGCAAGTTATACATATCTGCAGGCTGCACAGAGCACACATAACAGACTGTTATGCTCTCAGCATCAATATGGGTGTGAAGATTTTGCAGAAGAACAAAAGCAAGGTTTAATATGTTAATGTGTGTTTCACTACAGAGCCAATAGCATCATTCTTTGTCAGCCTGTCTCGGCTAGTGTTAATTTTCCACAATCTAGGTCTAGAAATTCAATCACATAATGCTGTTTTTTTAAGCACTGAGTGATTGAAAATTGACTTGAGCTGGAGTGAAACACAATAATGACAATTTCTGGGCCATTTCACATACTCTGAAAATGTGAACCTGGCACACAATCACAGAAAGGTTACAGAATGGAAGGAGGCCATTGGGTTCATCGATTCCATGTTGGCTACATGCAAGAGTAATCGAGCTAATCCCACTGCCCCATTCTCACCCCATGGCCCTGTATTTTTTTCCTTTCAAGTACTTTTCAGTTCCCCTTTGAAGGCCATGATTGAACATATATCCACTATCCCTTGGCAGTGCAGTCCAGACCATGCACAGCATCAAAAACACAGTTTTCCTCATGGTACTGTTGGCTGTTTTGGCAACCACCTTCGTTCTGTTCTCTGTCATTCCCTAGAGTGATTCACTTCTATATGCCGGTTGCAATTTGTGCTTCAGCCATGCATGGATGCCATCATTCCCTATGCATTTTTTATGGGGAAAGTTAAACCAGGTTGTTCCAGAACTGACCATTGTTGGGTACTCTTGGGATAACTAGGCTTTAGCATCATAACATTTTATGGAGTTCCTCCAGATCATTTCCACCTTCCTCCTCCCCTCAAGGCACAAACATCCCTTGACTCACTGATCTTCTTCACCCACCCCAACTATCCAATGTCCTGGAGTGTTCCAAGTCCAGTAACAACCTGATTCCTCGAGGCCCAGGCTATCAGCTGCAAGTCCCTATCCTCAGTTCCTTAACCAAATCTCCATCCCTAACCTTCCTAACCCCACCCAGCCCTCAATTGTTCAGCTGAATGTACTTACTGATCCCTTTCTGGCCTCTGATCTATCCATCAGTTCAGTCTGTCCTAGCCACAACCTGTTCATTGAGCTAAGACAGGCCTCATTCTTTCCATTAGTCCACTCCTCTTCTTTGGACAACATCTGTTAAGTTGAGGACTATGATGTGCATGGTCTTGAGTATTTTTCATTCAATTAATTTGTTCAGCATCTAATGGTACATGTTATTCTTCAATGTGTATTACTTCAGCCAATAAGGAGATCACTCAATATTATCACAAATCATCAGCAGACACGGGGTAGGTTTTAATACCCAAAAACAATAATAGTTTGGGATGACGTCAAATCTCAAACTCTCACACCAACCAGCCTCCAATCACCCCCTTCTGGATTTAGTGGAGCCTATCTAAGGTCAAGGCATCCAAACCCTTCCCAAGATGCAGGTTGGCAACTTAATCAGGCTGTCAGCTTCTGATTTAGCTTCTCTGTGTTGAGCTGTGATGTGTTAGGTATCATACGCCATGGAAATCCAACAGTTGAAGAGAAACAGGACCAGCTTTAGGCAGAAAGGAAGGACTTTTAAAGTGAGAGAAACAAAGCTCTGCAGATGCTGGAATCCAGATGACAAACACTATGATGCTGGAGGAACTCAGCAGGCCAGGCAGCATCCGTGGAGAAAAGCAGGCGGTCAACATTTCGGGTCAGGACTCTTCTTCAGGACTTGAAGATAGGTAAAGGGGAAGCCCAATATATAGGAGGGAAAAGCAGAGCAGTGATAGGTGGACAAAAGAGGGGAGGCGGGGTTGACACAAGGTGGGGATGGGTCAAAGGTAAGGAGAAAGAGGAAAAATAAAGGGTAGAAAAAAGAGGCTAGGAAAGGGAAGAAGAGAAGAAGCATGGTGGGGGGGGGGGGGGCCGTGGGGAAGGGGGGTGGGGATTACCTAAAGTGGGAGAATTCAATGTTCATGCCAATAGGCTGCAAGGTTCCAAGACAGAAAATGAGGTGCTGTTCCTCCAGTTTGCGCTTGGAATTCTCCCGGCAGTGGAGGAGGCCGAGGACTGACATATCAGTGATAGTGTGAGGGGGGAGTTGAAGTGACTGGCAACGGGGAGACCTTTAAAGTGCTGTTTGTGGCCAAAAGGATTGAATCAGGAGCACTTCCTTCTGCCAATCACTCCACCCCCCTAAAGCTCACCCAGTCATTATACACCCCATGCAAAGGCCTCTGGGGTCAGAGCACAAACAGATCCAGAACTGAATACCTCCCCAGGGGTCAGGAATCATCCAATGCAACAGGATCAGACATCACTTGGACAACTACCCACTCCCCACCCACATCCCACCAGTACCAACTCAACACACACCAACACCCCCCCAACTCCATTCCCAGAAACTCCCCGCCCCCCCACCAAACACCCCTGGGGTGAGGATTGGTCCTGGTCCTGTGGCTTATTCTGATTTGCCACCAGATTGATTGAAAGCCAAGCGTGCCAATCAGTCTGACTTCTGTGTGGGGATCCAGTCAAGGTCAAAAGATATTTGGTGGTAAGTTAAACTTCCAGTGACTGTTGGAAAACTTAGACTTCTGAATTTGCCGTCTGAAATCCAGCACCCAACCTTATGCTCACTCAGCATCCTCATCCCCTTTACGTCCCAACCCTGTTGATACCGACACCACGGGGTCTCTGTGTGAATCCAGGTGTGACTGCTTACACCGAGCAAGTAAAGATGCACTTACATGAACACCCAATAACAGTAAAGCTCTGGAAAATACCTCAGTTATGATCCCAAGTATAGCATTTAGGTGTGGTACAATAGCCATCGACTTGGTGCAGCAGAAGGAAAATAAATGGAAGAAATCAGAGTTAAAAGGAACAACAAAACTGCCGAAATGATAGTTGGCAATTTCTGTGTATTCTAAACAATGGAAAATAAGACAGGCTGCAGGGAATAGAAATGTGATAATTATTGAGAATTTCAATAGCAATCTTAATGACTCTGTTTGTCTTTAATTAAGCTAATACGTTTTAGTTCACTACCATTTAGTTTACTCTCAAGTTGTTCGATCTGTGTCATTTTATTTGGCTCATATTTCCTATTAACACAGGATTCTCAGAGTTCTCCATCACTCTGTGCTTTCTTAATGCCAAAGATGTCCTCTACTCATCTTTCACTTCTCTGTAATTACTTCTCCAATGATTCCACTCTGCAATTGATCATACCCTTCAGTTCACACAGCCTGAGTGCAGACAACTTTTATTCCTGTTAACCTGCAATGGCTGAATCGCTACATCTTAATCTTCCTGCTCTTATATAAAACAAAAATAATCTGCCTGTATGATTGGGCTTTGAAGAGCCACTTTTTTGACCATGATGTCAAGGCAGTGTTAGAGTAAAGACATAAAGCAGGAGGTAGGACTCTTACTTCCCTATTAAAGAACCTACTTCAGGTGTAGATAAAATCATCTGTTCTTAGTCAAGTTTCGTATCAAGTGTATATTTCTGCTTTATCAGTGCTTTCGAAGGAAAAAATGTGTATACGAAAGACAGCCCTGTCTCCCCTTCAGCAGCCTGCCCCTGCATGTTCCAGCTGTTTCAGCAGTGCACGTCAGCAATTCCAATTTGCTAAAAGCCCCCAAGGTAGTTCAGAACCATAATATGGTGCAGGATTATTTGTGGGCTCCTTCAGTGAGAATGTGTGTGTGTGAGAATTGTGTGCAGTTCTGGTCACCTACCTACAGGAAAGATATCATTAAGCTTGAAAGAGTGCAGAGAAAATTTACAAGGATGTTGCCGGGACTTGAGGACCTGTGTTATAGGGAAACGTTGAATAGGTTAGGACTTTATTCCCTGAAGCGCAGGAGAATGAGGGAGATCTTATAGAGGTATACAAAATTATGAGGTGTATAAATAGGGTGAATACATGCTGGCTTTTCCCCCCTAAGGTTGGGTGAGACTAAAACTAGAGGACATAGGTTTAGGGTGAAAGGTGAAATATTTAAGGGGAATCTGAGGGGGAACTTCTTCACTCAGAGGGTGGTGTGGGTGTGGAACGAGCTACCAGTGGAAGTGGTGGATGTGGGTTCAATTGTAACATTTAAGAGAGGTTTGGATAAGTACATGGATGGGAGGCGTTTGGAGGGATATGGTCCGGGTGCAGATAGATGGGACTAGGCAGAAGATAAGGTCAGCATGGACCCGATGGGCCAAAGGGCCTGTTTCTGTGCTGTAGTGCTCTATGATTCTATGACTATGTCAGCAGAATGAGCTGGCCCTAGCAGAATAATTGTACCTAAGTTCCTAGCAATGGTTCCAAGGATATTCAAATGTGCACATAAGTTGCAATCCCTTGAGTGTTGAAGATTGAGGGGATGAAGGCAATTGAGAGTTGACAGAGAAGTTAAGGAGAAACTTTGCAGGAGTCGCCCAGAGAAATGGGCCTTAAACTTAAAATAAATGCTGCGCTCTTCAGGGATTATGTCAGGAAGCTAATGAGGATCAGGAGACCTTCAGAAGTTTGATTACATTTTTTGAAGGGGTGACCAAGAAGATAGATGAGGGCAACACAGTAGACGTTGCCTACATGGCCTCTGACAAAGTACTACCTGGTAGGCTGGTCCAGCAGGTTAGATCACATGGGATCCATGGCAAGGTATCAAGTTGGATATGTAATAAGCTCAATGGTAAGAGATAGAATGTGGTAGTGGAGGGTTGTTCTTCAGACTGGACCTTTCACTCCACCAGCCTCTGCATCCAGCACATCATTCTTCAACATTTTCACCAGCTACAATGCGATCCCACTACCAGTCACATCTTCCCCTCCCCACCCCTTTCTGCTTTCCCCAGGAAACACTCTCTCTGCGACTCCCTGGTTCGCTCATCCCTCCCAGCCCATCCTTCCTCCTCCCCAGGCACTTTCACCTGCAAGTGCAGGAGGTGTAGCACCTGTCCCTATACCTCCTCCTTCATCTCCATTCAGGGACCTAAACAGCCCTTCCAGGTGAGACGGAGATTCATATGCACCTCCTTCAAACTAGGAGAGGTTTAGAGGGCTAAGGGCCAAACGCAGGCAGATGGGACTAGCTCTCTGGGCAACACAGTTGGCATGGACAAGTTGGGCCAAAGGGCCTGTTTCCATGCTGTAAGATGCTATGGTTCCATGACTCTATAACTTTGTCTGCTGCATTGAGTGCTCTTGATGTGATCTCCTCTACATCGGTGAGACCAAGCATAGACCAGGTGATCACTTCTGCTGAGCACCTGGCTTCTTTCTGCAGTGGCCAGCTGGGGCTCCCGGTTGCATTCCATTTCAGTTCCTCTTCCCATTCCCAGAGCACCTGTCTGCCCTCATCCTCCTCCACTGCCAGGGTGAGGCTAAACTAGAGGAACAGCACCTCACATTCCCCATGGGTAGTCTACAACCCTATGGCATGAACATTGAATTCTCCAATTTCAGTTAACCTGCTCCCCCTCTTCCTTTTCTATCTCCTTCTGGTCTACCCAGGTCCTCCCTTCTTTCCAAAATATGCCCCCAGGCCCACCTACTCTATCAGCCCATCACCCATGCTCTCCTCCCACTGGGTCCTCTGTCCCCTCCACCCACAGTTCCCATCTGGCCACCATACCTCCCTGATTTGGTCCCACTCCTCTCCTTCCTTTCTTATCAGATTGCACAATCTGAAGCCCTTCGGTGTCTCCACTTATCTGCTCCAGCCTCTGTTGTGGCCTTCACCCTTGCCCACCCCCCCCCACCTGACTTCATCTGTTATTGCTTTCCAGCTCTTGCTCCCACCCCCCGCTCCCCCTCAGTGACTGAGACGTTAACCAACGTGGGCTCATTGGGCTTCGATGAAGTATTTCTGAAATACCTCTTTTCACAAATTTACCTCAGAGTTTTGCTGTTGTTTGTGTCCTAATACAGAAACTAATCATTAACACTGAACCAAAACATTCATTGATCAGAAAAATTCTAGAAGTATAATCAAGGTGGGCAAATTATAAAAATCTAAAATAATTGCTGTTAGTAATTATTCTCACTTTCATTTGTATTTTTTGATTCTCAAAATGAGGGAAGTCAGTGCTGAGGATGGAGTTTTTCCATTTCATCATTAACTCCCTCCACTGCATTCCAACAATATGCCTTCATTGGGAAATAGTTTCTCACTCAAACAGCATTAATTTTTCTATTTCCTACTTCATACTTCATCCACTTTGACCAAGATTGATGATCTAATGCCAATATGGACCAAACTGTGCACTGTTTGTGCTGTCAGCTCTGGCCCAACAGCAACTGGCTTGAGACCATCTGTGCACTTTTCACTTAGGACTTTTACAATTGGTAGTGACAGAGAACACAGTCATCAATCAGTCTGACCTGGTTTTAAACCTCATTCCCAGAGGTGAAAGGACAATGTATTAACAATCTCTCATTAGGCTGGTTTTATTTTCCTTGCTGTGCTGAAATGAAGGAAACCTTAAGCTTTAACTATTTTGCACATTTCTGAAATAGCATTGCTGTTGCACCTGACCTGTGTAACTGATAGGACACAAATGCATTTTGCTTCAGTCAGAACTTATTTTTGAATGCCAGTCATTGAGTTGGAGTGTAACTGGTTGTCATGGAAATTATGTGGTTCTCGGGTCCAAAAAAAGTCTCATCAATGAGGAAATAAAATTGTTATTTGAAGTGAACAGGTCTTTGTTCTTGTTTCAATGCCTGATCAGATATATGCTGCTGTATTATTAAATTCTTTAATATGCATATGTATCTTGCTGTGAACTATCCAGCAATCATCTGCTATTATTTTATATTGTGGGTGGTAATGTTGCCACAATTCCTGTGATGCATTAATTATATATTAATATTTGCTTTTTTTCTTCCCCCCTGCACGTAATTTTAGTCAGTAAGTATGGATTAATCAAGTATAATACCTGTAAATTAAAGACCTTACACCTTTTGGGAAGGCATATCCAAACTTATCTCCATAGGCAGCACAGGTGCATATCATGGAGCCTCAGGGCCTTAAATAAAGTAACTCACATGTTCTCATTAGTTTGCACATATTTCAGGTTGCAGATCTTGAAAAGTTGCAGTGTTTTGATAAGGGTCTATTTACCGATGAGAATGTTACACTAAATGAAGCTAGTCCAAAATTCCCAGCCAAATAAAATGTAATTAAGACAGACCAGCCATTAAGAAACCTGGAGTAAATTGGGCTGAGCTTCTTGAGCTTCGAGAGATTGGTTACCAGCACAGATTCCCAAGTACACTCCACTGCTTAAGGACAAGAGAACATTGATTGAATCCTTTGTTACTGATGTATTTTTCCTATCATAGCTATGGAGATTCAGGTATTGAGGTTAGTCAGCTTTTAGGAGTTCTCTGCCCATTATGGAGAATTTGAGCAGAATTGTCATGATTTGAGCAAAATATATTTGGTGGATGATTCCCACAAGCAATGTTCTGGAGTTTGCAGTCAGTGGTGAAGGAAGGATGTTTGCCATTCATTAATCTGACAACTGCTCGCATACTTACAATGAGCTTTTGAGTGGCACATTATTGGTATTATGGGGAACCTTTTGAAAGTAAACGGCAGAAGATCTGTGATATATATGAACAGAAAACATAATAGCATAAAGCTGTAACCAATCAGACAGAAGAACTCTCACTGACTAGGTAGATGTTGGATCAGGAGATATTTTAATGCTTATAAAATTAAATTCTCAATGTCAAAAGGATTGTTTGACAACAATTGGTAATAATTATGACTTTGTACATGACTAACGTTTCACTTGCACTGATAAAGAACCGGCCCTAATTTGTTCCATTGTATTTAGTGGGAAACTAATGAAGGCATCAAGTAACCTTGTGCTCTTCCTTGGATTTCAGTGACAAGCAATTATATTGCAGCTTACTGGGGAGCAGGGGAGCAAACTGAGGTTTCCAAATTTGTAGTCTAAGCCGCGTATGTGGATGGCAGAGGTGGCTGTTTGCTTTATTCCATAATAATGATAAATGCTATTAATGTCAATGGTATTTTTCAATGCAATATCTTGGTATATTAAAAAAATATTTTTTTCTGGTGTTGGTTGAGGGAAGAAAGACAACAAAGGCTTACATTTATATAGCATCTTTACATGATAAAATATCACAATTAGCTTTGGTGTTAGCACGCAACATTTAGCAGAGATCCACATACAAGGGATGGTGTCAAAAATTTGGTCAAAAAGAGGTTTAAAAGAATTAAAGGAATCTCAAGAAAGAGAGTAGAGAGAGAAGGAAGTTTAGGAAGTGAATTCTAGAGCTTAGATCCTTGGCAGCTGAAGGAGTGGCCACACAATTGGTGATGTTCAAGAAGCCAGAAATGAAGGAGCTCAGATAACTCAGAGAGTTGTAGAGCTGGAGGAGATTACAGAAAGGTAGAGAAGAAAGGCTGTGGAGGAATCTGCAAGCAGAAGTGTTGCTTTAACGTTGCTATAACAGAAGTTTGCAAACAGGGATAATGGATGAATGGGACATGGTGCATGTCAGGACAAAGGTGGTAGAACTTTGAATGCACTTTAGTTTAAGGAGAATGACTGGTTACCTGGGAGTGTGTAATGAGCCATAATTCCAGCACCTCCTGGGAACGTGCAAGCTTTGATTTCATATTTCATTTAAAAACTAGAACGTCTGATGATGCAGTATTCCCTGAAACATTACCCCAGGTGGTTTGAATTTTACCAGCAAGCTCTGGCTCAGAGGCAAGGATGCCAGAAAATGAGCCAAGCTGACAGTGGAAGACAGAAGTGAGGTGGTTTCACATGAAACCCGACAAGCCTGATAGTTTCCGGTGTGTAAAAAACGAAAGAAAATGTAAACATCTGATATCATGAAAATATTATCACATTCCTATGTCAGCAAGCAGAACAGAATGGGTGTGATGAAGGAACATGAGCTTAGAGGCCAAGTAAGCCTTTTAGTAAGGTGACTGTATGATGGTAATGAGAGAAAATTCACTTCTAGGTGAAGGAGTGCAGTATAAGTAGCAATGTCCTGCTTTATTGACCTTGACTGCCATACAGTTACTCAAGGTAGTACAAAGTAAGGAAACTCCTCTTGTCTTGCCTATGTGTCCCATTCATTTGCCAAGTGGAAAGTGGTTGCATGAGTGTTCACACTGACCTCCCCATTTGCTGCCAATAAGCTTCCTTTGTTTTCTTTTAATTTGTTAAATAGTTTAACAAACTATAGTTTTTTTAATTATAGTATAACAAACTATATAAACTAAAAAGAGTTAAACTGAAAAAGTTTAAAAAGCAACATGCAGCTTCAGTAAGAAGCACTTCTTGTTCTTCTCTGCTAGGAGAATTTCATCCTTGCTGCCATGAGTTGTGTTGCACAGTGGTCCAGCCTGTAGAATTGCTGCCTCACAGTTCCAGTGATCTGGCTTCAATCCTGTGCTCCAATACTGACTGTGTAACTGCATGGGTTTCCCCTGGGCAGTCCAGTATCCTCCCATATGCTAACAATGTGCCAACTAGTAGGTTAAATAACCACAGTGAATTGCCTTTAGTGTGTAGATGAGTGGTAGAATCTGGGGGGAGCTGATATGAATGTGGGGAGAATAAAATGGGACCAGTGTAGGACTACTGTAAAAGGGTGCTTGGTGGGCTGAAGGGTCTGCTTCTGTGCTGTGTGACTGTAAAACTTGTAGAACCCATGACTCCTTCCCTCTCTTCTCCTACAACTGCCAAATACATAACTATTACTTGAAACTCACAACAATAACTAAAATTAAAATTAAAAGAGCCCACTTCAGTACCAATAGCTGAGAGTGGTGATCCGTCAATATCTCAGTCATATGTCTTGGCCCACGGACCCCGGGCACAAGATCTCTACCCTGTTATTCTAAATTCTAAATAGGAGATCAGATTATTATTTAAACGGTGAAAGATTGCAGCATGCTGTTGTGCAGAGGGACTTGGGAGTGCTTGTGCATGAATCGCAAAAGATTGGTTTGCAGGTGTAACAGGTTATCAAGAAGGCAAATGGAATGTTGGCCTTCATTGCTAGAGGGGTGGAATTTAAGAGCAGGGAGGTTACGCTGCAACTGTACAGGGTACTGGTGAGGCCGCACCTGGAGTACTGCGTGCAGTTCTGGTCTCCTTGAGGTAAGGTGTACTGGCTTTGGAGGCGGTGCAGAGGAGGTTCACCAGGTTGATTCCGGAGATGAGGGGATTAGCCTATGAGGAGAGATTGAGTTGTTTGGAACTATACTTGCTGTAGTTCAGAAGAATGAGAAGGGATCTTATGGAAACATATAAAATTAGAAAGGGATAGATAAGATACAGGCAGGAAGGTTGTTTCCACTGGTAGGTGAGGCTAGAACTAGGGCACATAGCCTCAAGATCTGGGGGAATAGATTTAGTACAGAGATGAGGAGAAACTGCTTGTCCCAGAGAGTAGTGAATCTGTGGAATTCTCTGCCCAGAGAAGCAGTGGAGGCTTCCTCATTAAATATATTTAAGACACAGTTAGATAGAGTTTTGCACAGTCGGAGAATTAAGGGTTATGGGGAAAAAGGCAGGCAGGTGGATCCGAGTCCACAGCCAGATCAGCCATGATCGTATTGAATGGTGGAGCAGGCTCGACGGGCCTGATGGCCAACTCCTGCTCCTATTCCTTATGTTCTTATTATGTTCCTTGTGAAACAACACAGTGTCTGGAGGGAAATGACAGGAGATCTCACTCCATTAAATCATCACCTGTATTTGGGCAAGACCGTTTCCAGCAAGCTTTAGAATTTCTTTCTTCCATCCCCTGACAATGTGCAGTCACCTAACCAGTGCTTCTTAATTTATCTCATTTCCTTTCCATCTCTTTTCAAGCAGGGTTACATCCTGTACTTTTGCGTTACCACTCAGTTTTCCAATAATAAACAATGATCCGAGCAGATCACGTTTGTAAACAGTATGAAAAACTATCTGAATCTTCTTGTTGGATCACTGCCCTGTTAATTGTTGATATAAGCCACCAGAAAGGAACGACGTGTTGTCACTTTGTCCATCCGTCTTTGCTGAATTTTAAATAATTCCAACATGGCATACAACGAGCCAGGAAAGTTTCTTGTTGTTCTTCAACATTTTTAAAAGTACGCGGCGCTGAGTCAGGTTAATTTATGATCAGTTGGAAGCTGAGACTATAGCCCCATGGAGCTGGTGTTGATCAGGTGTTCAATGTGCCTGAGCACGAAAGATTTGAAATCATGTTACTGCACAAGATTAGTTCACTTACTGGCTCTGCAGGTTCATCCCCAGTAATTCACAGGCAGTGCCAGAGCTACATCAATGGGCTCATGTCCAGGGCTACTGGCTACTCATTTTGCAGAAAACAAATTTTGGACAGGAGTTAAATCCAAGTACAGAGTGAGAAAGAAAGGGGGAAAGGGAGCACTAAATACTTCCAGAGTGGCCAAATCATTCTCTTTAGCACTTTGTTACAGCTGGATTTTGTGTTTTTGTGGCTTTATGAAGGTGCTGTCACCAGATTATTCATCAGGCATCTATCGTCAATGAAAGTCAAGAAAGAGCTGAGAGACTAAGGGAGCTAGGGCTTTACTCTTTGGAGAGAAGGAGGATGAGAGGAGACATGATAAGTGTGTACAAAATATTAGGAGGAATAGATAGAGTGGACAGCCAGCACCTCTTTCCCAGGCACCAATGCTCAATACAAGAGGGCATAGCTTTAATGTAATAGATGGGAAGTTCAAAGGAGATATCAGAGGAAGGTTTTTTAACCAGAGAGTGGTCAGGGCATGGAATGTGCTGCCTGAGGCGGTGGTGGAGGCAGGTACATTGCTTAAATTCAAGAGATTACTAGATAAGCATATGAAGGAGTTTAAAATAGAAGGATATGTGGGAGGAAGGGGTTAGATAGTCTTAGGCGAGGTTTAAAGGTCGGCACAGCATTGTGGGCCGAAGGACCTGTATTATGCTTTACTGTTCTATCGCAGGACCCTTTGAGCTCAGGAAAAAGTACATTTCTTAACAAATCGTGGGCCACTTGAACAAGGTTCTGGAGAGTGGGCTTCTGGCACAGCAGCCAGAGATCCCAGTGCCCTCTTCAGGGCTGCATCTGTGCATGGAGTGTGTACAAGCCACATGGATAGTTTTATAGCATTGACTGTCCAACAGACATCGGTGAGGAAGAGAAAAATACTCACATTGCACAACTGTCTTCAACGTACTAGAATATAGATTACCTGATGTTTAGTGCAAAAAAGATATGTTAGTGGCAGTGCAAAAGTTTCTGAAAATCAGTTTCAAAATTAAAATTGTGCATCATCATGACGAAACAGACATTCATCCCAAGCCAAAGTTATCCTTTTACCTTGGCCAAATTACCTGTAATATTGTGACAGAAATGCTTTGTTCATTCACTTGGAAGCATTATTTGTTATGACTGCTTGCCCAGACATACAAAACCCCAGTGCTATCGTCACTAATTGTGCATATCATGTGGCAGATTATCTCATAAACTATTATTAATCTATGTAAATATTTTTCTTTAGAGACATCGGCATCTTCAAAGTTAATTTAAAGAAAAGCCCTACATTATATGTATTTAGGTTTCCTTTTCCTTTTTGTAGTTTATTTGCAATTGATATGTTTAATTTAGAAGATCTATTTTTAAGTTGGAGGATTGTGAATAAATGAAGATTTGGTAACGGTTAACTGTAGCCTTTGAAGAATAACTGAGAGGATGTATTGCGTGAACTTTCAGATGACTCTACAATTTAGTCAAATTGAATTATGGTTAGTATCCCAACAGAGGCAGACAAATTTTGTATAACATCTACAAATAGCAATGCCCTTCATGTTTCATTGCTTGCTCAATCCAACATTCCAGAAATAAGATATATTGGACAGAGTTCAAACAGTGTTTAATAAACTCCCTTTGTCATCATGTTAATCTAGGAAACTGCCACATGGTACAGAGAATTTAATTCTATCTGCAAACTAAACTCCAATCTACATAAGGTTGAAAATATGATTAGCAGGCCAATATAGAAAACACTTGTTTTATGTAAACCATAAAATATATGCTGCCTTTTTTATTTTTTCTATAAGATGGACTCTGGACCTCACAATCCACCTTGTTATGACCTTGCACCTTATTGTCTACCTGCACTGCACCTTCTCTGTAACTGTAACCCTTTATTCTGCATTCTGTTATTGTTTTACCCTGTACTAACTCAATGCACTGTTGTAATGAATTGATCTGTATGAACAGTATGCAAGACTTGTATCTTGGTACATGTGACGATAACCCAATTTACCAATTTACTAATTTATCCATTTGACTTCAGCAACGTTATGAAGAGAAAAATGAAAAAAAATAAAGGAAAACTTTTCGGGAAATGTAAAGGAAAATATTCTGCCCTTCTGTTGACTCACCAAGTTCTGATTTCAATTTTCAAAGCATGGATACAATGTTCGGTCTCCCACGCCTGTAGACTATTGTCATTAAATAATGATAGGGATGCACTTTATATCCTCTTTACAAATGCAGCATCAACTCTTTTGCCTCCAAATCAATGTTTACAAGGACATTTTGGCAATGTACCTGAAAGAGATATTTCCTCTAGGCTTCTAGTGCTTTGTGCACTGTAACTTATGATCTGCTGTTTTATGAATAGATTAGCAAGAATTAATTCAGTACGGTAGGACATTCAGACAAAATTTCAGAGTTGTTGCCACTTTACATATATTTTTATTTTGAAATCATGCTACGTGAATTAGTGAGAAGCACCACTGTCTGTAGCTTAACTGGTGGAAGATAAAGGAGGCTGGAAACAGCAGAATGTGATTTAAAAGAATTTGAATTCAGAGCACACAAACAAGCCATTCAGACTTACAGATCTAAGCCGGTATTTATGCTGTTAACACATCTCCCCTCTTTCCTCACCTTACCAGTTCAGATCAGAATATCAGTTTTGAAGATACCAATTTTACTCCCACAGATGGAATATTGCAGATGGAATATTGAAAACAAATTTCTGAAATTATTGCAAAAAAACAAATAACATGTATTAACATCAAAGTCCAATTGAAGTAAACACTATTATATTTTCCTAGTATTTACTCTCAAGTTGCCATTAACGAGCTGAAGTTGCCATCAAATACAGTAAGAGGTCATCAACTTGAGCTTCATGACTGTGATCATCATTCCTATGAAAGGGCAAAAGGGATGAGATGTGAGAGACAAAATTCAAAAAATTGGAAGTGCTGAAAATCTGACTACTAAATGCTGGAAACTCTTGATTGGACAGTATCTGTGGAAGGAGAAACCGAGTGAACATTTTGTTTTGAAGACCCTTCTTCAGACATGAGCTGTGTTAACTACCTAATAAGTTTCATGCATTTCTGTTCATCCTATATCTACACTGTGGTTCCAAAAGGAATGCCTACAAATTAGGCCATTTCGGGGATTCAGAGAGGTGGGTGGATCAGTGCACTCTCTGATGCAGTGTTAGACAGTAAGAGTTGTCTAAAAAGCAACTTCTACAGGATTTTCTGATTTCAAAATGGAAACTAAAAGGGATATGCCAATTGTTTTCTGAATTTCAGCCGCTTGGCACTGAACCTACTTATGACCAGATTATAATGTTTTTTGCCAGTGATAGATCACTGCTTCACTGCTTCTTTAGGAACATATGGTGAGAGGAAATTCAAGGCCTTCATTGGGAAGAGTCTCACATACATGAATTTAGGGAAACTTTTCCTCATAATTGTATTATCTAAAGTTAGATTAATTCAGTAACCAGAGAGCATTTGTACAGGATCTTATGTTGGATTGACACTTCAGATCATATTGGAAGGATGCTTGTGTTTTCTGCCTAGGTAATTGAGTTTTCCATTATTGCTAATTCACTAATCCTTGAAAAATATACTCAATCAGATATTTTTCAAATAGTGTGCTTTGTTTCATGTTGCAAGTCTACTTTTACATCCTTGTTTTATTAGCTTGCCCCTAACATAAAGACAAAGGCAAACAATGGCAAAATACCCACAGCATTTCCACATCTACTAAATATCCTTTTGCATTCTTCTTGTGTGGCAAAACAGGAATGTAAAAATATAATTACAGCATGAGGAAACACTGTGGACTTTTTGCTATCGTTTACCTTTGTCTTTATGTTAGGGACAAACTACTAAAGTGGTTATGATATTAGAGACCTGCAGAGAGTAGGTTCACGCTACATCGTCAGAGGGGGCACTGATCCGTGCATCTGTCTGAATCTCTGAAACCGTTCTAAGCCACAGGTACTCCTCTTGGAATCACGGTACAAATATAGGACGAACAGAAGTACAAAAGACTTATTTGGTAGTTAACGTATCTTGCATCTGACAAAGGGTTTTCAAATCAAAACATTAACTTTGTTTCTCTGAGTGCCTAACCGAGTATTTCCAGCACTTTTTTAGTTTTTATTTCAGATTTTCAGCACCTCTTGCTGTATTTAGTGGCAACTTCAGCTGGTTAATGGCTACTTGAGAGTAAATACCAGAGAATTTGAATTCACTTAAAAAAGGAAAAACAGGTTATCTGTAAAAGTGACTGTGAAAGCTGCCGGATTGTTATATAAAAAAATCCAAATAATTCCTACCTGTCATTCAGTGCACCTGTTATCCTTGTCTGGCTTGGCCAGTGTAACTCTAAAGTGACAAAATAGTTAATAATAACATCCTGATGGAGCTGGACAAGTCATTAAATTGTATTCGTATTTTTTTCTTGGGGCAATTAGACACTAACAATAAATACTGATAGTGCCTTTGTCATCAATGCCCCTCAAAAAATAAATTTCCAGCAACAAAAGGCAACGTTTAAAATTTTAACAGTCTTTCACTGTCAAATGCACCTTTCCAGAAGATTCTACTGAGAAGAAAGACGTGGACTAAAAAAAACATATTATCGTGTCTATAAGAATGTCTCTTGGTATTTTCTATATAAAGTAAATTACTTTGAAATGTAGTCAATGTGGAGGAAAACATACCAGTCATTTTTTCTTGTTCTAAAAAAAGACTGAGTTATTTAAGAGGTGAATTTGTTTCTCATAGTGATGGATGAGAGCTAACTAGTGCTTTGGAAAATTTCCTACCCATCAAAAATGCCAATACAATACCTTGTATTTTTCAGTCATCTAGTTTCTCTCAGCACCAAGGTCATCCACTTCCAATTCAGTGAGGTCACCCACAACATTGCCCTGCCTCAGCACACATCTTTATCCTTCATTTCTTTGTTATCTCTAAGCTCAACCATTCCAATGCCATCCTTGCCAGCCTCCCATTTTCCACACTGCATAAACCTGAGTTCATCCAGCATCCTGCTTCCGACATTTCTTACCCCGGTCACCCATCCGTTTATAGAATCCCAGCCCCATTAAAGAAAAAAAGCAGAAGAACAGGAATCTGGATAGAGAAAAATTGATTTTTTTGCAAGCAGGTCAAATTAAATTCTGGTGAATCTATTATTTTGCTTTATAAAATCAGAGACTACTGTGAACAAAAGATATTTCCCCAGTTCCTTACTTTCAAAATCAATATAAAACAACAAATGTTTGAAAATTGGGAGTTGGGTGTGGGGAAGGTGTATGTAACTTGCGTCCCATTTCTTTCAATCAGACATTTACAGTTACAAAATGAACTAGCATTGCAACTCTGTCAAATGTCTTGAGTCAGATCAAACTGATGGTTTAGGCAAGAAGACATCAGATATAGAACGCAGGTGAATTGTCGGCAGATTGCAGTCCATGCATCAGACTGCTCTGAACTTTCGTGCTTGTGCACTACAAGACGAACGTTTACAATGCGCTGATTCCAGAGATGTCCAAAGGGATTAGGTACACTTTATATACCACTCCTCAGCTTGATGCCAGCAATATCTGGCATATCTAATGTAGTCCCATTCAACTGATGGATTCACCAACATTAATTAAAAAGATAAAGTAAGTAATGGATTTTATTTTAATTAATATTAATATTTTGATTAACTTATTGCAGTTAAATGCCTGTTTAAATGGATTAATTGGTTTTACTAATAATTTAATTTTTTTAAATTATTTGAAGTTTTTCAACTGTTTCCAATTGCTTTGATAACATAAGCCCTCAGACAACCATCAGGGCAACCCATGAGTAGGGCATTAGTTTCCACATGTGCAGTTTAGTCACTGCTTTCAGCCTGCTCTACCTCATGGATCTAGCACAACAGGAGCTGCACTGTTGTAAAAGCTGTGTGTGACTGCAAGGTGTGCACAGAAAGAGATGCCTGCAAGGCACATTCAAGTCCAATGAATCCAGCCATGAATATTTGTATATATGAACAGTCCAATGAATATTTACCAGTAACAGTTATTGTTTATACGCAAGATCTACTGTTGATCCAAGGGTTACCCTGATTAAAATCAATTTAGCTTTATTTCTTTCTCAGTTTGCACTTTATAGCATTAACCTTTCTCAGAGTGTTTAAAAAAATACTCTCAATTACTTTTTCACCCTGCTTCTATGACATTGGTCTTAAGCCTGCAAACTCCTAAAATATCACCTTGAGTGGATGCAACAGGGAATGTTAGACGAGGCCATGAGTCCCACATGTTAATGTTTCTGTACTCCTGCCCTCCCCAACAGTGATGGTTCTCATGGAAAAGGGACTTTATATTGTTTTTCACTGACTTCATAAATACTCTCCTTATTTTGCTCTTTTTTAAATCTCGCTGTATATCCATACCAAGCACCAACTTTAGTCAAGAAACCAAGCACCTGGCCAATGCTAATACTTCTCTGAATTAAATGAAAAGTTCATGAAATTTGCTTAAGCTCTTTGCTGCTGATTTTCCTTCACTTGCCTCACTTTGGTCATGATCCAGGGTTTCACACAGAGAGGAAACCAAAAATCGCCCAAATCATGTGGCATCTCATCCTATTCTTGTCAATATGGTAGTATTTATGGGATCTTACCTCTACTGTGGAATGAAGAATTTAGCTGACAAATCCATCTTGCATAAAAAGCAGATAGCCCAGGTCCTTGATTTCCTCTGATAGGATGGTCAAAGAGATTTTATCTGTCAATTATTTATTTTTATGGAATTAAAGATTATGGGGTCTAAATTCAACACTATTGCACCCACTTAGTCCCAGTGGGGGATCAAAAATAATCAATTTGACTGAATTGCCTGGGGCACCTTTAAAGTGGTCCTTGAGAACACCTCTAATGAGTGTCGGATTTGCTTGAATTAACATTTGAATTAACTGTTAATTAAACAAAAGAAAATATCAGGAAGCATTTTACCAGAAGTAATATTTGGTCATGTAATTATTACATCCTTCTCCTCATACCATGAAGGTCGAAACTTAAAAAAGCATGTGAATGTGAATGCTTTCAGTTCACTTTGCTGAATGTCATCCAGTCAGATCCTTGATATATTGTGCTAGTGTTTAGATGTCAATAATGACAACAATCAGCAACCCAAGAAATGGGTCAAAAAAAGGTTAAGGTTCAATAAATAAACCTGTAGTTTTTTTTTCTCAGAGAGGTTTAGTCTGTTTTTCTGTTGCTGAAGCTTTCCGATGATAAAATGTCATTCTTTCCCAAGGTGAAGATTTTCTATAAGGGAAGGTCAGACGTAAAGCTCCAAAAGAGAGCATGAGAAAAAAAAAATGATTATTTAATTGAGCAAAAGTGAGTGGGTGTTGGTCAATTGCACAAACTGGAGCATTGTGACTTGGCTGCCTATTTTACCCACAGTCCAGTTTGAAAATCATGTGAATTTACTCTGTTAGAGATGGGCTGACTTCCAAACCCAAGTGGATGATTCCCAAGAGTTAAATGCATGTATCTGTGGCGACTCACCGTCTAGTCGGGCGAACCGGCTCGGCAGTCGGGTCGCGCGGCGTCGGAGCGACGAGGCCCAAGATGGCGGCGGGCCTCGTCTTTCCGAGCGACGGGGAGAACCCGCGCGCGGGAAAGTCCTGATGACGTAGGACTTACGTCATTGCCGGTTTTTTTTGGGCGGGAGTTTTTCTCCCTTAAAGGGCCCGCGCAAGGCGGGAAAATAAACCAGTTCTGTTTGGCAATCCTCCGAGTAGAGTCTTGTTTTATTCCGCGGTAGCAACCGCTACATATCCAAACTTTACAAATTACATACAACGTTCCCTGAAAGTAGATGACTTGCTGGGGTGTGTGTCTGACAACCAAGTCACTTGTAAGGCAGCAGTAATAGAGAAAAGTAGTTTCCAAATTTCTGGAATCATCCTATGGCTTTGGTGGAAGCATCTCACTACAGAAGATGAGTTGGAAGCAAGTTTAATCCTCAGTCATATATGAGGATTTCTCACTGGGGAAGTAAGATTGTGCTCTCTTCACCTACTGGAAGCTAGCACATATCTTGAAATAGGCCCAGAAAGAAGTGGCAGAGCTAGTGGGCTCTCAGGGACTGCATTCAGGGCAGGAAAAGATTCAAAGACCTAACCAGAGTAGCAATGGTGAGCACAGGCTGTCATATCTTCAATTCTCTGCATTATACTCAAAAACAATAGTTGTTCTCTTCATTGGTGATCCAAACACTCCCTTTCTTTGCACAACATTGAATTCTAGTTATCACTGACAGACTGTCAGAAGAGAAATAAAGGACTGCAGATGCTGGAATCTAGATGAAAAACGCTATGATGCTGGAGGAACTCAGCAGGCCAGGCAGCATCCGTGGAGAATAGCAGGTGCTTTTCTCCACGGATGTTGTCTGGCCTGCTGAGTTCCTCCAGCATCATAATGTTTTTCACTGAAAGACTGTCTCCCACCTCTGCTGGTGCTTTAAGATTAGAAGCGCACAAAAACACATTAAAAAATAGGAGCAAGAGTTGGTCACTCTGCTTTTGGAGCCTTCTCTGCCATTCAATATAATCATGGCTGATTGTTTATCTTGATACCACATTCCTGCTCTCTCCCCATACTAGTCTGAAAGAGATCAGTTGTAGAACCACAGTAACCAGGCTAATTTAACTGTGGCACAACAACATCATCTTTAGGATTAGGTTTGCATGAATAACAAGCTTAACAGCAGCATAAAACTGCCGTACGTTTGTCATATTTAAACCAACTTGTACTTTCCTACCAGGCTCGAGTAAACGGAGTGCCACAGCTTATAAGTGCTTAAAACTGACCACAGCAATGTACATCAGCGAACTTCACTCTTGGATGTGTAATATAAACCAAAATAGATAGGTTACAAAAGTTTATTTTTGCTCCTTCTTGGTACTAACAACATTCTGCTCTCACCTTGTAGCAAAGCCAAGAAATGTTGTCCTCCTGAGGACCTCTCTCACACACGCAATCCAGTGCAGAGAAGCCCAAACATTTGTCTTGGGTGGCCATTAATGCCTCAGCAGGAGACTGAGGCCTGAAATAGTTGCTGATATCACCATGTGCATGTGCAGTAGTGGATGGAGGCACTGGGCAAGCACCGTAAGGTTGACTAGTGCACAGCACTCAATTCATGTCACTTTCTTATGCAATGTGGGTCTTGAGCATTGCAATATGCCCTAACCAGGGGATTGTGGCCCACTTGGATGTTACCTAAAGAGCTTGACCTTACCTTGCCCAATGCCAGAGTCCAAGGTACCCAATTTCCCTCAGGTCAGTAAACTCATTGACAGGAAACTCTTGTGCAATCCAAGCAGTCTTCCAGTCTACAGTACGCAATTACCCCCATAGTCATTGAACTGCAGCCACAATCTCACATAAGAAATCTGTGGCACCGATATTCACAGCTTTGTTAGATGCTAAATCTGTTACCTTTATGACTTTGGGTTTCAACATATCTTCCTCCTTAGAAAGGCCGCTGAGCCAGATGGAGAGAGCATCTTCTGCAATCTGCTTTCTTGTGCATCAGTGGGTATGCACCTCATAAGGGGGATTGTGGCTTGTTGAGAACCTTGTATTTTGTTTTAGAATGGTAGCTTATCAGCTCCCTGTCACCTCCACAAGCAACATTGTCCTGGAAGTCAAGCTCAAGATGCTGCAGTCCACACTAGGCTCTTTCAAATGAAACTCCTAATGGTGATCAGATACAAGCATCATGAAGGTCCTCAATTTCCATCAGTTTGCAGAGGTCACCACGAGACCAACTCAAGTGCGTAATACTCATAGTGGAAATGATCCACTGAATGTAAATGCTATAGGTTGGCAGATGATTGATATTAAAAACAATAGGGAAAAATTTGTTCTCACTCTCCAGCTCTAAATGTGGTTTCAATGAATGTGTATTTGAGAGGTGGAGAACAACACACAGCTACATTATTGATGGAAAACAAATTTGTATCCCAGTCTATTTGTGAGTACAGCTACGCACAAAGAGGCAAGTCTACTTACAGCTGTAGACTTGTGCTCATTGATGAGACCTCACAATATGTTAGTTCCCATGAGAAAGTAGCTCATAATGAGGCATAAAGTGCTACCAAAATGTAAAAGGAATGTTGCACAACCTCTGTAGAAGCCAGGTGTAAGGGAGAAACTGTAGACAATAGTTTTCAAGGTCTGGTTTTTCTTTTGAAGTGTAAGTATTTTCCTTCTAACGTCTGTTCTTTAAAGAAACATTTGGTAAACATTACATGGCAGTTTGTGAAGAAATTGAAACCGGGCCTAAAGAAATATTTCTACTTAATGATTTACAGTTTAAATTACAAATTTAGTAGCTTGTTGAACTTATCTGGTGAGCTGATGGAGAAAATGCATAATATTCTACTAATAAAAGACTTTTCTTACATGTGGGGTCCAAAGAAAATATGTAAGATATCTTTATTAGTCACACGTACATTGAACCACACAGTGAAATGCATCTTTTGAGTTGAGTGTTCTGGGGGCAGACCGCAAATGTCGCCATGCTTCCGTTGTCAACATAGCATGCCCACAACTTCCTAACCGGTATGTTTTTGGAATGTGGGAGGAAACCGGAGCACCCAGAGGTAACCCACGCAGACACGGGGAGAACGTACAAACTCCTTACAGACAGCGGCCAGAATTGAACCCGGGTCGTTGGTGCGATAAGAGCATTACGCTAACCGCTACACTTTTCCATTGGTCAATTTGAAGAATTTGGTCAACTTTTTTGTTGCATTATGTGAGTTGACTTGCATTCTTTGAAATTTACCTGACCACTCAAAAATTTACAAAGAGTCCAATGTAAAGATTTTATAAACTGGTCCTTGATCATTATCACTGCTGTAATGCAAGCTGCTAGAAATTGCATTTATGGTATGAAAAGTAGTGCACTGGGCCAAATTGGCTGTCAGCTCCTTGAGCTTCAGCCTGTTCTGGGCTTCTGTGCATGCTCAGGTAAACAAGGAAGTCCAAGGCATGCTGGAGCTCAGAAGTAGGTAAGTGAGTTATTTTAGCATTTTTAATTACTTGTTGGTATTTAAGGTGTTTTCTTATTTCTTTTAATTACTTAACTAGCGAGCTGTCAAAGGGCCTTGGGATGTTCAAGGGATGGAGTCTTAGGATCCTGTACTTAAGGCCTACTCATCACTTGTTTTTCTCTATCTCAGTGATACCTCTCATGGGAGGAAGGTCAAACCTGTAACCTGGATGTCTGGATAAAGAATATCCAGGTTGGTAGACACATGGTGGCAAGTCTGGGCAACAGGCTGGGTCCAGTGCGATGTGATCCAATACTCCTTGTGGTAAGAGTACAATTAAAAGGATCAGCTGGGAAAAGGAGGTTATGTCTGTGTGCTTCCCTGATCCTCTGCTGTCATATTATCGCCGAAAGGTACCACCAACAAAGAGTTCACAAAGTCCTCCTAATCCACCGGTGAGAGAAGTGAACCAATGTTGCTCTCCTGTCCCAGGCCAACATCCCCAGCATTAACATCAGCTCCATAGGGAAGCCTACATCACTTGCATGGCTGACGTCGGATGCCCAAAACTGGCCTTCCGATCTCTAATTAACTTTTCTAAATTACCCCTACTGTAGGTAAGTGGCAGAAGACCAAAGGGGACAATGTGGAAAATAATACCTTGCAAGGCAACAGGGAACCAAGGGGAGAGGAATGGGACTTATGGGACTGCTCTCCTGGAAGTTGACATTGCCTCAATGCCCCCTTCTATGGAGCAGTACATAAATAAGGTGGTCATTGTAGTCTCCTCTGGGAGTGAGACCCTCTGCTCCATGGCAAAGAATTTCGTCAAGGTGAGCTACAGGCTAGTAAAATACTGCTCTGTCATATCCATGCCTTATCCACCAGCACTCCACACTGATCTGCCTCATATTCATACTGTCCCAGAGGGAGATCAATATTTGGGATGATTTTATAACAAGGGTGATGTGTATGCAATCATTTGGTCTGCATAGTGACTGGATGCAGGGGGACAGGAGCATGGCTGAGCCCATCTCCATACTCTCACAGCAGGTTTTGCAGAGCCACACCCTCCACTCTGGAGATGATACATGCTTCCTTACGAAGGCTCAGCAATAATCCCATCACACAGAACCTCTGTGGGCAACAGCTGCAGAAGCCATACATCTTTCTGCCATTGTGCAGTCTCACCTTGATCGAGGTAGTTAATACAAGACAGCAGAGTGTGCTTTAAGATGCAAATAAGTGACTGGAGAAGGGAATGGAGATGGCACACAGGGATTTAATTTAATGGCTTGGATTTTAATGTTGAAGATCTGAAGAGAGTAGAAACTGATGGGTAAGCACTTCTGAGTAGGAGGCAGATCTCAGCAGATCAGCTAGGTCCTACAAGTCACAATGCCGTTCCACTACCCTGTATGTCCCTCAAGGCCGGCAAATCCTTTCACCAGGCTCACCAGCTGCCCAATATAGGTGACCTTATGAATCTATTTTATCATTCACTGGTGCGAATTGCTTGTCTTTTGTTGATGATATTTTAAACCCTGGTTCATACTGAAAGATTAATTTTTGTAGCAAGATTGCTTACATTAGCAGGGCCAGTCAGTTGTAAGAATGACAGTTTGTGGTCTACAATTCCAGTCAATGACTAAAGGTGTAGTGCTCCAATATGCTCTGAGAGCCCCAAGGCTCTGTGAAATGTACAATCTGTGAAGCTGTGTGACTGAGAGAGAGGAAGGCATGTGTTTGACCCGCTATGGTTTTTGATTTTCCACAGAGCTACAATATTCGTAAGTCCTATCTCTGAGCTTTTAGAAACGTTCATAGTCAAAAGTAATTGAGTCAGATGACATATTTTATGTCAGTACATAGGGTTAGGTTAGTTCAACAATAAAGAGCATGTGCTGGAAAGTTTTCCTTTAAAAGTCTGTTTGACCATCTGACATGTATCCTATTGTTAATATCTAATTCCATTGCAACTGGCTTCTCATCTAAAATCTTACTGAAGTAAATTAACCCACTGCAACTGTGGGAATAATGTTTAACAACTTGGAAGCTAATTGAAAAAAATTGTTGCTTTGTAACATTTTTAAAGTTTGTATCAAACAGCTGAGTTAGATACCAGGCTGGAGAGCACAGAGAACTGAAATACTGTTTGTTCAAGCAGAAGGTAGATATTTAGAGAGAGCTAGAGAGAGAGAGATAGAGATAGATAGAGAGAGAGAAAGAGAAAATGAGAGAGAGGGAATGAGAGAGAGAGAGAGAGAAAGAGAGAGATATTAGTCATATGTTCATCGAAACACACAGTGACATGTGTTACTGAGAACGTGCTGGGGCAGCCCGCAAGTGTTGCCATGCTTCCAGCGCCAATATAGCATGCCCTGCTCCTAACCTGTATGTCTTTTGGAATGTGGGAGGAAACCTGAGCACCCAGAGGAAACCCACACAGGCACGGGGAGAACGTACAAATTCCTTACAGACAGCAGCGGGAATTGAACCCAGGTCACCTGTGCTGTAATAGCGTTACGCTAACCACTGCACTAGTGGAGAAGGCACCACCAGCCACTACACTAGCCGAAGAAGGCACCACCAGTTGCACATGGTAACTTTGGTGTATACTATCTACAAGATGTACTGCAGTTCTTCATCCAGACTACTCTGATATCATCTCCCGAATCTGTGACTTCTACCACCAAAGAAGAAAAGCAAGCAAGCACATGGGAATACCATCAACTCCAAGGTGTACATCATCTTTACTTCGAAACGTACCACTATTCCTTTATCGTTGTTAGGTCTAAATCCTTGGAGCCACTCCCCCAGTAGCATTGTGGCGGCAGCTTCACCAGAAGAATTGCTATAGATTGTGATGATAGCTCAGCACCTTCTTCTCAAAGACAGTTAGGGATGGTCAATAAATGCTGGATTTGCCACAAAGCCCACAGCCAGAAAAGTGAATAAATAAACAAAAAGAAGCATTCTCAAGGAAATGACATCTTTATGTGTCATTGATCCAACTTGCATCTACAACATTCTAAACTTTTTTAAGTAGAGATGTCCACTAAATATGCCTGTGAACTCAAAGGATTTTAAGACAGTTAGCTTGCTGTGGTAAACATGCTGGTCTTGGACTGAACCTTTGGCATTGTTCTCTCCTGTGAGTCGACTCCATCTGCTGTCTTTCTGTTATCATTCCTCCATTGTCTCCTGCAACTTTGACTTTCCATTCAGTATTTTCCCTGAGTGGGGTCATCCTACTGTCTCCAAATACTGTTGCTCTCAAAGACCCGTGTATTTCTCTCACCCTGTTTCTGGACTCTTTCTTTCTTCTGTAATGATAATGAGATTACAATTGATTGGGAAGTGGTAAGAATGAAATTTTTAAAAAAGTCTTTAACCTTTTTTACAAACTGTGATGCAGAAATACTCTAGTTGATGTTTGAAAGTATAATCAATGGCATCTGCTTTTTGGAGATAAATTTACAACTGAAGTGTTACTAATGCTGCCCATAAAATTGCAGATATGGAGGTTATATATTAACATTTGTCTTGAGCCCACGGGAGGTAAACTTTTCATGCCCATGTTAGTATTCTTGGTGTATCTTAAAAGCATGAGTGAAAATCTGTTGTTGAATAAATTTCCAAAATGAGTTGCAGCAAGTGCCAACAACTCTGTTGGCTATAAAAAAAGAACAGAAATTGAAATGTAGATTATGATTCAACAAACAGTTCTGGACAGTAAAGACACATATGTTAGACTATTGTTTATTGACTACAGCTCTGCCTTCAATGCAATAATTCCAAGCAAGCTTGTCACCAAACTCCGAGACCTAGGACTCAACACCTCCCTCTGTAACTGGATCCTTGACTTTCTAACAAACAGACCGTAATCAGTGAGGATAGGCAGCAATACCTCCAGCACGATTATTCTCAACACTGGAGCCCCACAAGGCTGCATCCTCAGACCTCTACTCTACTCCCTATACACTCACGACTGTGTGGCCAGATTCTGCTTTAACTCCACCTACAAGTTTGCAGATGATACCACCGTTGTAGGCTGTATCTCAAACAACGATGAGTTGGAGTACAGGAAGGAGATAGAGAGCTTAGTGGAATGGTGTCATGACCACAACCTTTCCCTCAATGTCAACAAAACAAAAGAGCTGGTCATTGACTTCAGGAAAGGGGGCAGTGTACATGCACCCATCTACATCAATGGTGCTGAGGTCGAGAGGGTTGAGAGCTTCAAGTTGCTGGGAGTGAGCATCGCCAACAGCCTGTCCTGGTCAAATCACGTAGATGCCACGGCCAAGAAAGCTCACCAGCGCCTCTACTTCCTCAGGAGGCAAAAGAAATTTGGTTTGTCCCCTTTGACTCTCACCAACTTTTACCGATGCACCATAGAAAGCATCTTATCTGGATGTATCACGGCTTGGTACGGCAACTGCTCTGCCCAGAACTGCAAGATGCTGCAGAGAGTTGTGGACACAGCCCAGCGCATCACGGACACCAGCCTCCCCTCCTTGGACTCTGTCTTTACCTCTCATTGTCTTGGTGTAGCAACCAGCATAATCAAAGACCCCACCCACCCAGTACATTCTCTCTTTTCTCCTCTTCCATCAGGTAGAAGATACAGGTGCCTGAGGGCACGTACCACCAGACTTAAGGACAGCTTCTACCCCACTGTGATAAGACTATTGAACGGTTACCTTATACAATGAGATGGACTATGACCTCACGTCACTTGTTGTGACCTTGAACCTTATTGCACAGCACTTTCTCTGTAGCTGTGACACTTTACTCTCTACTGTTACTGTTTTTACCTGTACTACATCAACGCACTTTGTACTAACTCAATGTAACTGCACTGTGTAATGAATTGACCTGTACGATCGGTTTATAAGACAAGCTTTTCACTGTACCTCAGTACAAGTGACAATAATAAACCAATACCAATACCAAAATGTTTCAAAAGTAAACTCTAAATTGTTATGTTTCCCTATCTTGCCATTGCTGCCGTACTTCAATTCACCCTGAATTCAGCAGTGACGACCTCTCCCATCAAACTGCAAAACTGGAGGCACACAACTGCTCCATCAGCAGATCTGACAGTGAATAATGCTGTAAAAGCAATCCCCCTTCTTGCAGTCATTCTCTCCCTGTCACTTAATTTCAAAGAAAAATAAAGAGCTGCACACTTCGATGCAAACTGATACCTTGGATACAATACCGCCAAATCAAATGGGAAAGTTGTTACAGGGCTGCAGCACCATAAGTGTTTGATACTGCTTCCTGTGACCGTGTCTTAAACTAACACAAGTGTGATTTAGTAATTTTTCTCTTTTTATCTGAAAATCGTCTTTGAGTTGGCTGGATTTCAATGATAGTTATTGAAAGCTGAAGGACCTCGCTGCTATTTCTTCCTCCTTTTCATTAATCTACTCATGAAGAAATCAATAAGTAGAGGAGTTTGATTTTAGATCTCCATGGCCATTACAAGAGCTAACAATTCGTATCTTTCCTTTTGTCTTTTGGAATGCTAATAATAATAACTATTTGTGTCAGAAAGGGAATGAAATATTAAAAAAACAAACTGTTAAGTGCATTGCTGTTTGCATACACGTTGATGTCTTTAAAAATGGTGAATGCTTAAAATATGTTGTGAACAAATCACAGACTTCAGCAATTGCTCTACACACCATTATTTTTCAGTTAACTTATAAAGCCCATTACATTTCATAAGCGGAGAGAATAACCGAAGACCTGAAGAGAATCACACAGGGACAGTTCTGAAGGTTGAGGTTGTAACAGAGCAGCTGAGATGTTTCACACATTTTTGACGCAAATGCTTGTGAGGGTTTGGGGGAGGGCAGCTGGTAGGGAGAGAGTCAAGAGGGTCCAGCAGGTTTTTGCTTTCACTCTAATTGGATGTCACTGACAACTCCGGTTATCGCACTAGTAGCTGCAAGCTTATGGCTGCAAGGCACAGAATTACAGTTTTGTTCAGAGAAGGTAAGATACATGTGATTTCTTCAGTAATTATGAAGTTGACAATATCCTTGGGGTGTAATTTGCCTATTTACCATGGAATCTTCCCAATTTTCATTTCTTTAATGTTAGTGGGAATAAAGCTTGGGTCTTGCATCCTTGGTGGTCCCCTGTTTTTGCGATGGCTTGCTTCTACTCCAGTCTGTGGGTTCTGAGGTGGTGGATGAGGCTGATGTGTGATCTGCAGTCTCTGCCATTGGTGGGGCAAGAGATGTTTGGCAGGGCAGGCAGGTGAGTGACCTCAAGTCCATGTGTCAGTGCTCCTTGCACCATTTGCACTAGACTTTTCTGACCTCCTGACACATGGACTTCTCAATACCATCCTGAATGCCCCCTTCTCCACTGTGACCAATCTTGGGCCAGGGGTTCCCAGGAGTTAGTGGAGATGTTGCATTTCTTCAAGGAGGTTTTGAGAGCATCCTTCAGTCTTTTCCTTGGTCCATCTACTATTCTCTTCCCATAGCTACCAGCAAATCTTTGGTATGTGGGAGGAAACTGGAGCACCCATGGGGAGAACATGCAAACTCCAAACAGAATAGCATCAGAGATCAGGATCGAATCCAGGTCCCTGGAGATGTGAGAGACCAGTACTACCTGCTGTGCCAATGTGTTGCCCTTGCCTCCTGCCAGGCTTTTTTTATGGTGTCTCTGCTAGGTTGGCTCTGCTCTCTTAAGTCTGTTTCACATTCAGTTAGATCATGGCTACTCTGATCTTGGTGTCAGATCACCATATACCCCTGACTCCCCAACAAACCCAAAATCTTTCAATACAATTAGTTGATTCAGCCATCACAGCTCACTGAGGTAGAAAGTTCAAAATATCCATGATATTCCTAGAGACAAAATACTTCCTTACCTCTGTCTTAAAGGGGGCATGCTTTATTTTGAATCTACGTGTGCTAGCTCTTGGTTCCCCGGAGGAGAAGCAACTTCTTGGCGTCTAGCCTGTCAAGTTTCCTCAGAATCATACATGTTTCAATAAGATTGAATGGTAATTACTTTTTAGCACTTCTTTTGGAGTGTGGGGTATGGTAACACTGTTGCCCTGTTATTATTGATCAATTTCAAGGTTATTCTGCAGGGGGTTCATATTGATACAATCCAATTTAGAGTCACGGTGCAAGAAACGAGCCCTTTGACCACGATGCTAGCCAGTCAATTACCCATCTACACTAATCCTATTTATCAGCACTTGGTCTCTAACCTTCAATGCCTTAGCAATTCCATTGCTCACCAAGAGACTTCTTAAGAATTGTGGGAGTACCTGCCTCTGCCACCCATTCAGGCCGTGTGCTCCAGGTTCCAACTACCCCCTGGGTAAAAGAGTTCTTCCTCAGATCCTCTCGAAACCTTTTGCCCCTTACCCAAAACCTATGTTCTCTGGTAATTTCTTGGAACATGGAACATAGAACACTACAGCACAGGAACATGCCTTTCAGCTAACGATATCTGTGTCGACCATGATGCCAAATTAAACTAATCCTATCTGCCTGCATATGATCCATACCTCTCCATTCCCTGCATGTTCATGTGTCTAGACACTTCTTAAATGTTACCATTGTATCTGCTTCCATCATCACCAACAACTCTATGTGTAAAAAAAATTGCCTTGTGCATCTCTTTAAAACTTTCCCCATTTCATCTTAAACCTATGCCCTATAGGATTTGACGTTTCCACCCTGAGTAAAAGACTCGACTGTCTACCCTATCTATGCCTCTCATAATTTCATATATTTCTATCAGGTTATGCCTCAGCCTCCGATGCTCCAGAGAAAACAATCCAAGGTCATCCAACCTTTTCTTATAGCTAATACTGGTTATTCCAGGCAATATCCTGGTGAACCTCTTCTGCACCCTTTCCAAAATTTCCACATCCTTCCTGTCTTGTGGTGACCAGAACTGGACAGAGTTTAGGCCTAACCAGAGTTTTATACAGCAGTAACATGACTTTTACACACAACACCCCAAATGATGAGGGCAAACATGCCGCACACCTTCTTTACCACTCTATCTACTTGTGTTGTCACTTTCAAGAAGTTATTTTCTTGCTACCCAAGATCCCTCTGTACACCAATGCTCCTAAGGGTCCTGCCATTTACTGTCTACTTTCCCCTTACATTTGACCTCCCATAGTACAATACCTCACACTTGTCTGGATTAAACTCCATCTGCCATTTCTTTGCCCATATCTCCAACTGATTTATATTCTGTTGTATTCTTTGACAACCTTCACTATCCACAACTCAGCCAATTTTTGTGTTATCTGCAAACTTATTCATCAGCATTTTCATCCAAATCATTACATTAATATCACAAACAACAGAGGTCCCAGAACTGAACCCTGTGGAACACAACTGTCACAAACCTCCAGTCAGAATAATACCCATCTACCACCACCTTCTGTCTTCTATGACCAAACCAACTTTGAATCCAATCTACCCAGTCAACATGTCTTAATCTTCTGGATCAGCCTACCATGAGGGACCTTGCCAAATGCCCTATAAATTCCATGTAGACAATATCGACTCCCCTACCCTTATCAATCATCTTTGTCACCTCCTCAAAAAAACTCAATCATTCATAAGGCATGATTTGCCCCTCACAAAGCCCTACTGACTAAGATGCTTCTTAAGAATTATGGAAGTACCTGTGTCCACCACCCAAGTAGGTCGTGTACTCTAGGTTCCAACCACTCCCTGGAGGCAGCCCATACTTTTCCAAAATGCAAGTAAATCCTATCGCTAAAAGTTCTCTCCAATAGCTTCCCTACCACTGATTGTAGCTCACAGGCCTATAATTTGCCGGATTATCTCTCTTGCCCTTCTTAAACAAAGGAACAACATTGGCTACTCTCCAGTCCTCTGGGACCATGCCTGTGTCTAGTGAGGATACAAAGATCCCTGTCAAAGACCCAACCATCTCCTCTCTTGCCTCTATCAATAACCTGGGATAGATCCCATCAGGCCCTGGGGACTTATCCACCTCAATGTTCTTCAAGGGACCCAACACCACCTCCTTTTTGATATCAACATGCCCTAGAATATTAGCACACTGTTCTCGATCCCCCATGCCCTTCTCCTTGGTGAATACCAATACAAAGAACTTACTTAGTATCTCACCCACTTCCTCTGACTTCAGACATAAGTTTCCTTTTTGTCCTTGTGTGGCCCTACCCTCTCCTTAACTACCCTCTTGTTTTTAATGTTTGTATAAAATGCCTTGGGATTTTCCTTAATCCTATTCACAAGGACATTTTGTGGCCCCTTTTGGCCCTCCTGATTCCCCGCTTGAGTTCTCATAATTCTCAGAGTTAAATGAAACAAGGATTTGGTAAGACGTGTGTGCTGTACACAGGAAGTTTCTTTACCAAATTACAAACTGAATCAATATCATTACTTACTGTATTTACCTTAATGTATTATAATTAGCGTCACCATGGTCAAGTTTATCAGCTAATTCCATTAATCTTACGCGCATGAATTCTATCAGCCAGGCGCCTCCTGTCTATCTGTGAATGCTCTGTATCAACAATTTTGTAATGTTCCCAAAAAATATAATTTTCCACTTTATTCAGCAGATGCTGCCATGGGAGAAATTGCTATATCTTGCCTGTTTTGTGACCAGTCAAAGCCTTCTTTATTATTCTCTGATATATGGCTTTAAAGCATTTATCTAGAGAGTACATGATGAAAATGCACAATCTAATGTAGGACTCCAGTGCCACAGTCTGACTCCTCAGCACTACCACATGGAAACAGCTCTGTCTTTGCTGTGACTTTGGCCAAGAGCCAGAAGTGACACATGGTGTCTGTCTGCTCGGAAGTACAGTAACCTCTTCAGCTCCACCACACTGTCTCAGATCCTGTTCAGAATAAAGTACTCCCAATAACTCCATATCTCAAGCTGAAAGCAAAATGTTAAGTAAATAAACCTTTCCAGCTAATCATTTTGCAAAGTGGTTACTTTCTCCACAAAAGGATTATTCCAAATCTCTTTTTTTTTAGTTACAAGATCTTTTACAAATATGATGCTGCCATTCCTCCTCCTGTAGACATGTGAAATAAATGCAAAGATGGGCACACATGCCAATCTGCCTTTTATTTCTGCCTGTCCGACGTTTGTTAGCACAGTGGTTATGTTATTGTACAAGTGACCGGTCTACACCTCCAGACCAAGTGGGAAGTTTAAATTCAGTTGATTGAACATATAGAACCATAGAACACTACAGCACAGAAAACAGGCCATTCAGCCTTTCTAGTCTGTGCCAAAACTTTATTCCGCTAGTCCCATTGACCTGCACCAAGTCCATAGCCCTCCAGACCTCTCCCATCCATGTATCTATCCAATTTATTTTTAAAACTTATGAGTGAGCCCACATTTACCACGTCAGACGGCAGCTCATTCCACACTCCCACCACTCTCTGCGTGAAGAAGTTCCCCCTAATGTTCCCCCTAAATCTTTCCTCTTTCACCCTAAAGCCATGTGTTCTTGTACTTATCTCTCCTAATCTAGGTGGAAAGAGCCTACTCGCATTTACTCTGTCTATACCCCTCATAATTTAGTAAACCTCAATCAAATCTCCCCTCATTCTTCTATGCTCCAAGGAATAAAGTCCTAACCTGTTCAATCTTTCCCTGTAACTCAACTCTTGAAGACCCGGCAACATTCTAGTAAATCTCTGCACTCTTTCAATCTTACTGATATCCTTCCTATAGTTCGGTGACCAGAACTGCACACAATACTCCAAATTGGGCCTCACCAATATCTTATACAACCTCACGATAACATCCTAACTCCTATACTCAATATTTTGATTTATGAATGCCAGGATGCAAACCCAGTGTCAGGTAACAGTGGCAGTGAAAGTACCAGATCCTTGTCCAAGCTCATCTGACTGAATTCCTTTAAGGAGGCAATGTGTGCTCCATTGTCTAGCCTTCATGTGAAATCAAATTCACCACATTGTTGTTGCTTCTTAGCTGCCCTCTGAAATATACCTAACAAGCTATTGAGTTTGAGGATAATTAGGCATGAACAACAAATGCTCACTTCACAACCTGTCATAGAATAAAAGACAGAAAAATAAGATTTCCAGTTCTTTTTAGTTTCTGCAGTTTGAAAAGTGTAAGCAGTTACAATTTACACATATAAGCAAAATATATTCCTCTTTATACCGAGAAATTCATCCCCAGTCGTTTGAACTAAACACATCATTTGGTTACTCTGCCTCTGCACTCCACATCCACTAATGTAACTGAAATGAACTTCAGAGGCAAAGTACACACTGCCTGACCAGGTAGAGCATTTAGCACTATTGACAGGGGATTAATTTCCGGTTAGGTGTTTAACCGAGGATTGACTCAGAAAGGAAAGGACAACTTACGTTAAATTTGTGTGCTTTGCTTTGTGGACTAATTTACTGTTTGGAGAAGACTTTGATCCAATAGGCTATAGCACCTGTGGACTGACTGTTCACTAACCAAGTATTGTAAATTTATTGCTACATTAAAGTACAGAGAATGGCATTTTTTGATCCACCTGAAACAATACATTTGTTTTCAGGGAGAGGGTTTTCTACTTACCAGGAAAGATCTTCTGATCACTGAATTCTCTCTAATCATGTTTGTCTGGGCATCTCAGTGCTCTGGACCAGGACCAAGCCCAATGCTTTTGTTTTTCACTATTGATCTCTCTTATTCCTGCATTCATGTTTTGTGATCCAATTGTATCAGTTCTCCTCTGTCGTCCCTCTAGATCCTAACTCAGTCCTGATAAATCCAGTCAGGTCTATGTCTGCACAGATACTTTTCTAGACATTAAGTGAGCCTCAGCAAGAAGTAGACTAGTGTCAACTGGTGTTGGATTATAATCTACCTTCCAGGGAAGAACATTGTTCCCTGTTTGTTGAGGAGCCACAGTGATAGTATGTACATGCCCTAGATCCAAGCCTTCCTGGCTCTCGACTCTCTCCTCCAACCCCACTGTAATTACACCTACAGACCCCACCCCACCAAACCCCAAGCATGGAGCAGCAGAATCCAAATACAGCCCTTTTCTGCTTACCAAGCAGGCACCCTAATGCACTGCTATTGTCACAGGTACACATCTCAAGAATACAAACTACCCACCTTAAAGAACTAAACAGGATAAGGTAAACGGAATTGTTTTGGGTGAAGGGATCACACCAAATACCTTTTAATGTATGCATAGTTTTGATGGAATAACTATGGTTTCCCTTTGACCTTTTATTAGTTCCAGCCATGCCACTGCTGATTAGAAGTATCCATTTATGTATTTGAGAGTCTTTCACATTCTCAACTGATGGTTATAAATAAAGAATGAGAATGATTACAAATGTTTCAGGATAAGATATAAATCAAAACATGGTGCCACAAAGGGCTTCAATATACAGCTGCTCTGTGCGTGGAGGCAAGGTTGTAGTGTATGTTGTACTTCGCCAGTTCTCTCGAGAATGTTGTAACTGTTTGCACATGCATGGAATTACTTTGAAGCAATTATTATTACACAGCTATTTTGCACGCAAAGCACAAACTGAGCTGTTTTGAAGGCTGAGGATAAAATATTGAGGTTAACATCAGGAGAACTCCCTGTTCATCTGTGAGTGGTGCCATGGGATTGAAACAACTAAACAGACAGCTAAGTCATTAGGTTAATACCAATGAGCCAAATAATTTGTTTGATTTATACATTTGTTGTGAGTCTAGTCTCATCATTGTTTGGCGTAGCTTGTAATCAGATGTGGTTAACTGGGGGATGTTTGAAACAAGAAATTCCTCCATCTGGAATATTTTAGAATATCCAGTCCTCTTGATCAATATCTTTGTTTTCAAAATGAAATATGTTCTGCTATGAAACAGTTATAACTGTCAGAGAAAGTTGAATAAACCACTCTTCAGTTTAGGCAAACACTTTGAACTGTTGAGATTTTGTCAACAATTCAACTCTCTAATAAAGTTTCCACATCAATTGTAACTACTGCAGTATATCCTGCATCAGGAATGTAAGTGAAAGCCATAGCATGTGTGGAAGATCAAAATAGTGGTTCCAGCTAATCAAGTAAAATGTTTTGAACTTATTCCCAGTGTTGGGTTCAGCCTGTAGGGGATTTCAGTTCTAAATGACCATGAATAATTATACAAAGCAAATTAAAACTTTGAAGCAGAACCTTATGATGCAATGTCTTGAACAATCGTAATATGCTCTTTTACAGTGAAAGTGAATGGCACCCTTGATGACAGCATGCAAAAGTGCATTCTTTCTATGTTTATATGAATCTGTACTTTATCAAAGAGATTTTAACATCAACGATTATTTCCTTTCGAAAATTTCCTATTAATACATCTTTAGTCATTCTTTATTAGCAACTTGTTTCATTGTGAATTCTGGTCCCTTCATTTCTCATTCAGTATCCAACATCAGTTTTGGCCCATTTTGTTTCTTTGTCGATGGACCAATTGAATGATTTCAAAAGCTTTTGCATATTTGGCCGCTTGCCATTTTTTTCCTGTTACTGGTATGTCCAGCAGTGATTTCCGATTTTTGGGTGACCACTCGCTGGAATGTGCTGGCTAGCTGCCTGTTCAAACGCTGATGAGGCCCTATAACTTTGAGGACACGGCCTCATTTAAAGTTGGCAGGTCAGCATCAGTGCCAGATTTTCATGTTGAAAGAGACTTATTTGCCTGAAATAAATTGGCATTTTAATGTAAAACTGGCTTTGTTGTGGGTATTTACTCGGTGATAGGTTCCAAGCACATTTTGAGGCTGTTACTGCCCTTTTAAAGCTGGGCCAATGCACCTTTAAGACGATCTAAACCAAAGATACATTCATAGCAATTCATATTTCACACTGCCATGATTAAATGCATCCATAAAATTGACTTTTTAACCTTTCAATACATTCATTAACGTTTTTAGTTCAAGCCTCACTCACCTCTAACACCTGGGCTTCAACAAGATGGGTCTTGTTTACATGACCTTAAGTTCTAAGGTCAAGTTATTCCTTGAGCACGAAGGTTAGTTCTTAAAAAATTACGGTGGTGCTGTTCCTGTAGTAGCAGCCATGGCATAGTGGGTGGAAATCTTACTAGAGTCAGAAGGTCATTGGTTCAAATCCTACATCAGTGCCTTGACCACCAAAGCTGGGCTGACATGTCCAGTGCAGTACTGAGGCTGTTGCACTCTCGGAGGTGCCTTCGTTTTGGTGAGATCCCCACCAGTTCTCCCAATATCTGTCAAAGAGAAGGGGAGTTACTTCTGATTTCCCTAACAAGTATTTACCCCTGAATCAACAAAAATGATGCAGATCCTTTGATCATTGTCACACAGCCTTTTATGGGAACTTTCTGTGATCAGCTGGCTGTTTTATTTCCTACATTATCACAGTGTCCATACTTCATTGACCATTAGGCCCTTGAGATGTCCTGAGGTCACAAAAAGTACTTCTCCTTCTTTCTTCTCCTCCACTCCCTTTATCTTGCTTTTATTATCAAGGCCTTGGTCAAAGGAGAAGATGTAACCTCCCTGTGTGCCCGCAATTTGCTCATTTGTATAGTTTTAACCAAAATAGTTGATTTTTACTACATTTTATTTACTGCAAAAGGAAAATATTGGGGCATAATATCATTTATTATTGTATAAAGAGATAAATAATTTGCCTGAATATACAGAGGTATTCCCAGTTGGTAGTTTCTCCACAATATGTGAAGCATTCTGAATTGTAAAACTGAAATAATCACTTGCAGATGGGTTAAGCCTTCTACTCCTCTGGAATTTATCCTCTAAAAGCCTTATATTTCAATAGATAGATTAATGTCATTAAACATATGTGTCTTGCTGTTGGTATTCCATGTAATCCCTTTTGAATTTGTGATTTAAGGACTTATTTATTGCACTCAAATGGGGCAAGTTTTCTGTCAGTGACTGTTTTATACAGGCACTCCTCTCCTTCATTTGTACTGCTACATTTAATTTGGTGTTTGCAGACTTTTCTGGCTGGACTTGTGGATAGAATTTGTAAATGCAGGTAAAATTAGTTATTTCCTGCATATTATATTCCTAAGCAATTGTTAATTGTGCTTAAATTCTGCTGAACATTTCCTTTTGCATTCATGGAAACGTTTACAATGTCACTTTTTATTTTAAACCATTTTGTGTTAATCGTGTGGGGAAAAGAAACCACAGAGATTTTATTTTCAAAAACGTGACCAGCCAGAAGAACATTATCCTCAAATATTGTAGGCTTCATACAGTGCCAGTGATGCCATGTTACTCAGTTAATGCTGAGTAGTCTGAGGAAGATGCAAGATCTGTGAAGGAGTTCAGACTCATGAAGTGATAAGTACATCCAGTAGTGAAACTGTTGCTTTATTGTGTTGCCAAGGTACCTGTGCCGAATGACTTTACTAAGCGAGGGCAATATACTGTGGGGTACTCCAGTATCGAATATCACTACAGACCAGTAAGTTAACATTGATTTGATCATCCTTGTGAAATAGGGAATGCTTCACTACAAAGGGAATTTAGAAAATAAACCACCTTATTCTTAAGCTGAGGGCCTATTAAGAAAGAGTGCCTGGAACTTGAATATACCCCCTCAAGAACATAGATGCATGACTTTTCTCTAATCAATGAAAATATATTTAATAATGAGCGTGCCCTTTATTTATTTATTAAGTAAATAACTGTCACTAAAAAGTTAATTAGGATTGCAGTGATTGCAGTCACATTAGGACCAGAATCAATACTCTTGAGGCCCAAACTAATTTAGTTAGTGGACATTAAATAAATTAATAATGTTATTTTAAAAGCAAAAAACAAAATCAAATTGTCTAAAGTTCTCACGTATCTCCTTTACAGCCACAAGCGCTCAGTGCAGTATTGATTTCTTAAATGTACCATCCAGACAAGGAAGAGCAGCAAATGGGAGTTGGACAAATTTGTTCCATGCATTTGTTACACTGGACAAGCACTAAAGCACTTAATCAGGGAATGACAGAAAAGGGTTCACTGGAAATTGCTTCAGAGGCAACATTTTTGGTGCTTGTTGACTTGTGCAAGTCTTAAAGAGAATACTTTCAGACATCATCAGCATAAAATCTATATGGATATCTAGCGTCATTTAATTGAGCATTAACTAATGTTTGCAGTTAAACAGAAAGCTAACATGTGGCCTGGAGATTGTATCAGCAAGGAGAAATAGGTTACTGTAGGTAGTGATTCTACCCACATACCGCTCAATGTGTTTGCCGTAATATTGAAAATCATTCAATCGAAGTATTTGCTGAAAATATGACCAGCACAAAGGGCAAAAGTCCCTCTGGACATATCTTGATTGTATTCCTTTGAACACTATCAGATGAAACAGTTAAAGTTTTCAGGAAAAATAATCATTAAACTGAAAGTTTCACAATCACACATTTAGTACTGATGAAACATTAGGTGCCATCACACAAATCAAACAGTTTACTTGCCAGAAGTAATATCCATCATCATTTAATGATTTTGGCTGAATTCTGTACTGAACCAAAATGATGTATTTCCAAGACTTGAGTCACATATTATATAGAAAATCAGTTTGTGCAGCAGCACATACAATCGTTCAACAATTGAAGGGTTGATAAAGGAACTTACCTGCACCAAATATCATAGAATTACAGAATCGTATGGGACAGAAATGGATCCTTTTAGCCCATCTTGTCCATGCCAACTGTGATGCCAGTCTATGCTAATTCCATTTGCTTGCATTAGACCCTTATCCTTCTGTGCCTTTCCTACCCAATTAACTGTCCAAATGCTTTTTAAATGTTGTAATTGTATCTACCTCCACCTCCTCTGGCAGCTCAGTCCAGAAGTACACCACCCTCTGTGTGAGAAACCTACTGCTCAGTAGTGAGCAACAAATGTTTGACCAAAGAATTAGGCCCTGAATTTTCCACTGCTGTGATCCTGTAACCCCCAAGAAAGAGAAAGCAACACAAGAAATTGCAGGAGCAAAATTATCGTCCATTTTTCATCTCTTGACACAATATTACTACTTTGATAAACACAGTTTTCACTTTTGAAATTTAAATCAGTATAGATGCTATTGAAAGCTATTAACAAACTGAACTTCAAGAGAAAGCATAAAATGTTGCATGAAACTAAATTAAATGGGACAAAAATATTTAAAGGATTTAAATATTTAAATGTGGAGAGAAAAGATAAAAGCCTTATGGCGTTTCTGTATATAAATTTATCCTGAGTCAGTAGTGCTAAATTTGCTTATGGCAGTTGTAGAGCTGAATTTTGGAGGCAGAGTACATTGTGCTGCCACTGCTATATACCGTATTTAACAGGGATGAATTTCTTGGTACTGGTTGATACATTGCTGTTGTAATTTACCTCAGAAATACAACTGATAGGGTTATGAAATCAAAGGAAGTTATGAAAAGAAAAGATCTTAGTAAATCTGAAATGTGTTAAAAGCAGAATAGAGACAATAGATAGGTAATTGAACAAAAGGGATCTGATGATTGGGATTAAGACGACTGTGTGGAGAATAAACATAACATGGGCTGATTAGATGGACCAATGTTCCTCTGCTGTGATGCATCATCACCTACAATACTCCATTCTTTATAATCTGGCTTCTTGTACAGAATTTCCTGATCCACTATTGATACCTGGACCTTCAAGTACCTTCCCAAACTCTGTCTTAAAGCCATGGCTTGATGTCTCTCTTTAAAATCACCTTTTTGGTGAGGCTTTGTGCCATTGTTTCTATTAGATTCTGCACATATATTTCCTACTTACCTAATGTCCAGCTTTTTTTCCCAATTCCAAGGCAGCAACCCTATCCTTTAAGGAGATGTTTCAGCCCAAACAGATTCCACTGCTCTGAAGGCTGATTTACTGCCTCCAGGAAAGGGAGGTCCATTTTGACATGCATTATGCTGGAACATCCTGTCTAAATTCTAATCAGCATTCAAGACCTAACTTAGCCAGGTCCTAGACTGTTAACTTCAGCTGGCCAACATACCTGGTTCTTCCATTCTGTGCCCACATTGAAAAAGTGCCCCGTGGTAATAGTATTTTCAAGATTTTGTGGATGGTTGGAAGAATTAATCACAGAAGTGGTTCAGGGCTTGATTCAAGGGCTCGAAGTCTTCTGGTAACTGGAGTAAACCACCAGAGAAACAGAAGTGTCACTAGTCGGGTGCATCGGCTTCCACACTGCATCTTGAAGCCTCACTGAATATATTTTTTAGTTCAACGTTTTATGCAACGGTCTTCAAAAAAGTCTTCCTAGATAACAGTCTAGAGGTCTATGTTAACAAATCGTATTTCAATTTCGCAATAGATCTTTCAACTGTTCTAAATCCAAAAGCACAGTCAATCCCTTGGAAGAAAGCAACATAATGTTGTGCTTTGGGGGGAGAATTGAGAGCTGGTGAACAATGTGAAGAGTGAAATTTCAAGTGACATTGAAAGTGCATAATCTTGTTAACAAAATCAAATCCCTCAGAGGAGCCTCTAGAACGTGTGGATGGCAGTCTAAATGTTCAAATGTCGATATAATAGTCTGTGTATTTGGCAAAAAGATTACTTCTCTGCAGCCACAAGTACTGTCATGTGTGTACCTTAGAATTCTGATGTCATGGGTGGGTAAACTATCCTGCAGGTAGCATGTCCAAAGATGAGTTTGCTGTGGAAAGGGGGAAACAGGTATTGGGACATAGCTGATTTTTAAATGGACTTTTCATCTCTAATTGTGGAACTGAGAACTCCGATTAAAAGCCAAACACACTGCCAGCATTTTGGCTGATATTCATCACTTACATCATGAATAGAATTATCAGTAACAATGGTTCAGCAATATGCTTTTGCCAACTCTTATGTTTGCTTTATGTCCAACATGGCTAGCAGAGAATTGCGGTCAGCAACTAGTGTAGAAGTCTTGCCAGGAGCAAGAATTAATGAAACCTTGTCACTCCAACTATAATTGACAATGCCTCTTTCTCAAATTGCCCAAAGCATTTTCACTTTTGGTCAGCATGTGTGGGTTGGGTATACAACAGACCTCTCATCTCCATAATACATGAAAGACTAATCACTGCTCTAAACTCATAGCTGGAAGCATCATAAGCCAGTTTCAACACATGGTTGGTGTCGCATTAAAAATGACTCACTGCTGAGGCTTTTCTTGCATTGGCTTTACACTGATCCTTACCCCAGCGATTTTGTTTGCCTTTCCTTAATAGTCGGTGAAGTGGTGGTAGCATTCTCTCTCAGCTATTGAACCACTTCCTCATTCCACCACAGGATGCACAGTTGAAATATTAATGAAAGGAGAGTCAGAACAGGACTGAGTTGCCTCCAAACCAATCTGGAGGGAGAAAATGGAAGAGAGGAAATAACAGTGAAAGTGTCACGATTGGAACTACAAGGAGGAGATGTTCACCCCGCATGATAGAATTCGAGTACTGGGATCTCCTAGCAGGTCAGAAGAGCAGAGAAGTGATATTGAGAAGAGTGAATGTATATGGGACTGGGAATTATCCTGTGAAAATTGGCAATGAATTCCATAATGTGCACCTTGACAACTTACTCCATGTGCACCATACCCAAGAGGCTGTGAGATGGAAGGTGTTTCTGATTTGAGTCCTTCAAATGGTCAAGAGGAGTTAATCGGTGTCATTGCTAATGAGGACCAAAATTAGACAACATCTTTAAGTCCAGACCTGGACAACCTTCCAACAACATCTACAGATTCTAGGTTCACAATGCAGGCGGCACTAGCATCATTGAGAAATCAGAGTGTGCAAACTGGAGACACCTGTAATATGCATAAAAATTACAAATATGTGAACTCAGTTTGAGTGTTTCTTTTTATTTAAGAAAAGGAAAGCAGTGTAGAATATGAACTTAATTGAGGCTGGGTCTTTCTTTGGACCTACTCTGTCACCATAAACCTGCTGGGAGGTGGTGGAAGACACATTTCTGCTTATAAGTGGAATTTCTGTTGCACCTCTGATAAAATTATGGCAGTGAACCAGGGCCAGGTCTAATGAAATTCCCAACCTTGAAGAAATATCCTGGATTCTGCCCTCTTCCTTTCCAGTCCTGATGAAAGGTCCTGGGCCAAAACGTCAATCTGTTCATTTCCCTCCATAGGTGCTGCCTGACCCACTGAGTTCCTCCAGATTTCCAGTCTCTCTTGTGTCTCTGGAAATGAGAGCTGTTCTCGGAGGCCTGGGAGTGCTGCAAACTTCAGTTTCTTAGCCTCATTGGTCGATGGAACTAAGGTTCCATCATTGATGCAGATTTGCCATTGGTGCAAGACTGTATCTGATTCAGAAAACTGTCACACATAAAGTGGATCTTATTTACTTTACCCCATTCATTGTTCACAGCAGAACCACTTGAGCTTGGAGATGAGATGACAGGTGAACAGGGGAGCCTCATGAGTTTGGTACAGTATCAATCAAGGACCTAATGCTCTTCGAAATATAAACTTTAGTTCCGTCTTTTTAGTAAATTAATAATGTCTGGTGTGTGAGCTGAGCCCAGGTGGTGGTGAGTATAAACCCTTGAGATTGCATTTAGTTTGACCCTCCTGATTGGAACTGAACATGAGCTCTGTAGGAGTGTACTGTCAGTGAACACTTGTTGATTCTGGCATGATAAATGACATTCTTAGGAAGGCTGTCCTCCCCCTCAAAACAAATTAGGATTGGCAAAACATAAACAATTTGAGATGTAATTTTATGGACTTTAAGCAGCAAATTCTTATTTGTAAATTTGTTGCTTTTTTCATCTTGTCCCCAGCAGTGTTGCTGAATGGTTCTATAGCTTTTCCCTTAGGATTTTCATCGGCCACTCATTCTTTCTTCATTTTCTCATATAACAGTGATTGATTATCACACCTAGAAATGAAACACCCACAGATACTATTATTCACTGTTCTGCTTTTCATGGTCTGCCCTAAGGCTGGCAGTCAGTCAGAATTGACCGGAATAAATTATAATGCTGTGGAGAGTTTCTGAGATTCCATAGCTGAAAATGTGGGAAATTGTAACTCTCCACCACAGTCAAAACTTCCCTTGGTGTTAAGACAAATGGGCAAGGAAAGATGTCACCTTCCCATACACAGCCCAAGGAGCTCCCGTTAACTTATGTAGGTATAAAAGTTATGAGATGAATAACAGCTTTTAGGATTGTTGAGGCTGTGCCTGGAGGCCAAGCCACAAATCAAGGTTCAAAGGAAACATCCAAGCGAGCCCAGAGGTGTATCTTTCATTCCCGTCCACTTTTCACTCTGGAAGTTAACGGGACAGGATATCAGTGGCTGTTGACACAGAAGCAAACTGTTTTTCATGAGAAGTGAAAGCTGACTGAAGAGCCGGAGTAATCTTGCTTCTTACATTACCCCTATCAAGGTAAATACAGTGAAAAATATTTGCACATCAAACTTTCCCAGCTGGATTACTCTATGGCCAGATGTGAAGATAAACTTCCATTATACAAATGAAATTCTTCTTAGCCCTGGATTAAAGAAAGCAAATAACATTGTTATGTTATAAAGCAAACAACCTAACTTTTGTGACTTTAAATCCCACCATGAAAGTTAAAAAAGTTGAATTTACTAAATCTGTTCATTTGTAAACTTGGGACAAAAAAAGAACCATAAAACCCAACTTGGCTGATGTGCAAACCCATTGTAACTACTTGTTTGCTGGAAAAATCATCAAACACTACAGAATTGCAGAGGTTAATGATGAAACCTACTTACCATAATGGGGGAAGTGTATTTTCAGCATTCGGTATTTAAAATCTAATTAATGTTTTGTAAAGAAATATAATGCCACTATGCATCCATTTGATATGAACCCTACAACTTCCTTCACTTTACCCTGTCCTCTTTGTATAGTTAGAAAAAGATCAAATTATGATGCATTTGCCCTCAAATAATTTAAGTAATTAAAGAGCACTGATTTTTTTTTTACTTAATGCTGCATAAATACTTGATTCAAATGCATTAAAAAGAATGTTACAAGGCTGACATTTACAATGCACAATGGCAGGCTGCCCAAAACTCAAGTGTTTCCAGAAGTAGATTTTAAAATAATGACTTCACATATGTGACCCAGAAGATACATTTGGCTAAAATGGTGTCATCTCTGTTAATGTTTCATTTCAAATCAATTAAATTCTAATACTGATGGCTGATAATATTCATAGTTCAAATTAATTCCAGGAGTTTCCTCTTTAATCCTCAGAGCAAAATTTGTGACAGAATTAACAGTCTGAGAACTTCACTGTTTAAATAATCAATAGTTACAGAGCAGGGAATCATTGTTTGAGGAGTGAAGAGAAATATAATGGAAAAGCCCCCTAATGCTGCACCTGAGCTAAAGTAAGGACATCCTTGTACTGCTTTCATATAACAAAAAAAATCAATTTCTCTGCACTATCCTTTATTGTATTAACCATAAGAAAAGTTATTAGAAAACGTTCTATATTAGGGTTACAGCAAGTTCACTCCACTCTCAAAATGGCATTTTTGGGACAGCCATTTTCTAGGAAATATTGTTAGTATGTAACCTTTGCCATTATTGATATAAGATGTAAATAACTGGATGACTTATAGGTCTTAATTTCTTTACTTAATTAATTTATGAGATAAAGCTCATTGGAAACGACAATCTCAAAACCCACTTAAATGCATTGAGTTAATATAGCAGAATCATTACCCTTGTGAACTTATCACTAATTCTGTTAGCTCATCCTCACCACTGCAGGGTCACATCAGACAGTTTACCCTCCAGCTTTCCTGCTATTTGCTCTTGTTTTTGAACCACAAGCTGTCAGCAACTGTTTACATCTTCATATTTACAACTTTGTGCCTTTGTCCTTACCACATAAATTCTAATTCATACAGATATTCTGAATATTTACATTCTCTGCTTGCCCTTCTCTCATTATTAATGCTTTTTTCTAGATTCAAAAGGACAGATAAGCTTGGAGACTAAAACTGGCTCTCGTGAGTGCTCATTTGCTTTTTGAACTTTGGCATTTTCATTTATCACCATATGGTTTTACTTTGACATTATATGCCGCTAATGATGATAAACCAATTATCCAGCCTCGTCAACCAAGCCTTGGAGACATCTGGACCATTGGTCAATGCTTCCTGCATCTCTAATGGAAACAATAACTAGGGAAATCTTCAGATCTTTCCTTCTTCCTTAATTATTCATTTGTATAACCTCCTATATATTTTCCTGATTCCACCTTGTCATTATGTAATAACTCAAGGTTATAAGTAATTCCTCAGAACTCTTATTTTATTATAAAGTTAGTGCCACACAAAACCTGCAAATAATTCCCTGTCATAAAATATGTTTGGGTATAGTATGCCTACCTGGAGCTGCTCCACTTTATTTTGGTTCTTGAAAATTAAATACCTTGCTGCTAAATTATTTTCAACAGTTCTTTAACTACCATTTTCTTCTCACTGTTACATTTACAGATTTCTTTCATAGTGTGTGTTTATTACCAACCAGGAGACTGCAGTCACATTATTTAATGGAACGAATGTCCATTGACTCACTTGTTTAAACGTAGCTTCAACGGCCTGATAAATTTGCCACCATTTGTTTTGCCTTATATACCTCCCTCCACAGATCAATTTCACCTCCCTGTATGTTTAGAAGTTAGAAACAAACTAAAATGTAACATTATTTTTAGCTGAGCACTTTAAATGTAAATTGGCTAGCAAAGTCAATCTGGATGTTACCGACAAAGTATTGTAGACACAGATTGGCTAAGACATCAGGTCATGATGGGTCAATGACTTCAAACATTTGTTTCAATAATTAGTAATGTATTTAACAACAAAAATAAAGGGATGGCAATAATGACCTTTTGACAATGCACTGTTTTTCTTTGTAATTAAATCACGATATATATATATATATATATATATAGATAGATAGATAGATATAAAATATTATATATATATATATGATTTATGTCAGCTTTTCTGTTTCTGCTCTTCAAATGAATCATTGCTTTTATTTTTTAAATAAGGTTTATCTTCTACCATATTCTATTCACATATCCTTTTGTTATAAATTAACTTTGAAACAGTAAACTTTGCACAAGTTTTATCATATAAACCTTACACAGTTAAGTTCCAATAAAATTTTCAATTTCTATTAAAGGAAGCATCTGTGAACACATTAATACGATCTGAAAAAGGATGGGTCTAGAATTATGGCAGCAACCAATATCCATCAGACTGATGAATCTTAAAAAAATAAAGAATAGATGCACTCAGCTTGCCAATTTTTATGGTTAAAAGGATAGCATATTTCTCATCGAGAAATGTATATTAGACTTGAGTGGCAATCAATCATGATCCATTTCATTTCTACTGTTTGTAGTAAAAAGCCTGAAGTGTTTGAATCCATAACTCAGCTGTCATAATCTTTCAGCAAAACCATTGACCTTCCTTTGAAATCTCTGTCAGGCAACAAAGAATGGAGTTTGAACCCCAGTAAATCACAGCAAACCAAAATGCACAACCATTATTAGCATTCATCAGTCACACCTTTAAACACAGCGAGGCAATATTCTCATTTTGAAATAATCACATAACAAAAAGTTTTGTTTGTTATGTCCTGATAACATTACCTGACAAGAGCCCACAATATTGTTTAATTACATTATTTAATGGCAGACAGTTAACTGGCATTGGCAGGGAAGTAAAGATATGGCAACATAAGGTCAAAAGTTGATGTTTAAAATTGAACTTCATTTATAGAGAACAAATTAAATTAGACTCTAGTGTTTAAAAGGAGCATTAAAATGCTGAAATTAAAAACAGGTAAGGCAATATTAATTAGCAAGGAAAAACTTGGCTGAGCCTATGGCCTCTAAGATATTTAACTAATTTCTCTTACAGTGAAAATCATCCTTACTAAAATGTAAGGGCATAGACTCAGTAGGTAAACACAGCAAGAATTCAGCCTTCCATAAAATAATGTAGATTCACATTTGCAATGTAAGTTAGACATATACATCCAAATAATTCCAGATGATCTGGAATTTACACAACTCTTGTCATTCTGTATTGTTAACTGGTTATAGGGTACTCTTGCTGGAAATACTCAGGGGTTTGGGCAGTGCCTGTGGAGAGAGACAGAGTTCATTCAGATCAATGACCTTTCATCAGGACTGGGAAAAGGTACAGAATGACAAGTTTTAAATTGATGAGAATGAAAGCAGGAGATTAAGGATTAAAAGGGGCTGGTAACAGGATAGAAGTCAGGAGACTTTGTGACAAATTAGATGATGGTCTCAAGCAAATCCCTTTACCAGTGTCTTTCAGTTTGCACAATCTCCCCTTTTGTTGTATAATCTCTCCTCCATTCCACTACATCACAGATCTTCCTGTTCAGTCTCTCCTTCCAACACCCTATCCCTGCAATTTAAAACATGTTTAATCATTAATATCTTCCAGTTCTGATCAAAGTAATTAACCCTAAACATTAACTCCTTTTCCCTGTGCACTGATACCACCTGACCTTTTTGTTTTTATTTCACTTATACTTTTGAATGAGGAGTATTTTTTCCCCTTTGTTGTGATGGACTGAGAAATAAACCCCTCCTTTTGGTCCCTGAGCCTTCTCTGGCCATTATTTTTGGTGTACTTAAAGGCTTCCAAAGCATACGCTTCTTCCACAATGTAAGTTTATTTCCAGCATCAAAAGTAATAGGTCATAACTGAATATATTTAAATGATCATCTGTGACACAGAAAGGCCCATATTCTTTAAATGAATTTGATCTGCTGAGGCATTAACTAGGATTATCTTTGCACATACCATCTGCTAACTTGTTTAACTTCAATGAAATCATCTTGTTCAAAGGAGAAGCAATCCCTTCCTTTTGGCACTGTCCACCCGAAGGTTTTGCAGGATTGAGCAAAAATAGAGTTAAAAACATATTTGACTTTTATTCAAAAAATTTTTGTTGAAGTCGATGCTGCTTTTAGTGAAGATACCTTGTCAAGAGTGTTGCTGGCTGGCATCACTGAAGTAAGTCTGCTTAAGTGGAATCATGTTCCTCTGCGTTGTTCAGAGAAATCTGCCAAAGGGTTCTCTGAAAAATAAAGATGCTATTTATAACACAGTTTTGGATATATAAGAGAATAGAACCACTCATTAAAAATACTTGTTCCCATAGTTGCCTTCGTTATAAAAATGTAATTTGTTATGCTTCATTGACAGCACCATTGCACAGTTCAACACAGGTAAAAAGAGGCTATAGTGGTAAGTGGTCTTTCATCTCACTGTGAATTTACTCAGGGCTGACAGCTACACAACAGAATCCTATTGCAATTGATACACAGCCATTAAGGAATTACTTTGAGGCATGGAAACTGAACTTTGAACACCAACACGGTTTATTCTTTTAGTAATATCAGGCTAAATTGGATGTTAGGAGCATTGTGCTTGCACAACTGAGCTATGTAGCTACTTTTGGTCCCATGACTGCCTTTAATTGACAATTTTAGCATTTTACTCCTATGCTTTTATAAGTATCTTGATGTATATAACAGATATTTTCCAAAGATTTGTGAAAACCTTCAGGGAATGTAAACAAGTAACAGAACTCATCTTTACTAATGAAAATAACTTGTTTTAATATCATGTATAAATTTTAGTTGCATTAAATTATCAATCAATGTAAATGCATGGCAATAAGTTGTAAGATATGTTAGTAGTTAAAACAAAACCATGGGCATAATGCTCACAGGCTTAACACTATTGGATACGTAACAGAAAGTCAGGTAATATGTCACAGATGATAAAAGTACACATCCAAAATACAAAAGAAATGTATCTTTCATTAGCATTCAATTAAAGAAAGCCAAAAGATGCAATCAATTAAAGAAAATATCAAATTATCAATGAGTCAAAAGGAAATCAATTCTAAAATAACATTATGCTATCTTTTAATGGAAAATTGCAATATTCATTATGAGACCGATACTTCACAAATCATGAATGACCATGTTATGGAAAGAAAAGCAGAACCAATTTCCCAGCTTGGTGTTCCGTCCAAAGTTGGGAGATCTAAAGATTGTAGCCCTGAAATTCCATTCTTTGTGTTTATAACCTATAATACAGTGTCCTCTCTTCTGCAGGCATTCCACTTGGCACGGTATTTTAGCCTTGAGAGGAGTGTGGGTTTGAGTGCAGGTCTTGGAGGGTGGTTCATGGGGGCGGGTGGGCTGCTTAAAACTTAAAAGTATGTCAGGAAGCCATCTCCAATCTGTTGATTTCAGTGTTTAACACAAACATTTTGAGTGACTATTCGTAATAAGAGAGGGAGGTTGTGTATGAACATAAGCAAATGATACATTAGAACAATGCTTCAACAAAGTTTTAAATTTAATGACACATTCTTGCATTTCCCATGCTTCCTGAAGCTTGCCAGTAAAACGAAGGTGAGAACACAATGGGAATTGAAGGCTGACTGGACTTCTCCACCTGCCTTAGGTTCTATCTCTATATCCATCTCCATCTGTATCTCTGAATCTGTCTCTATCTCTGTCTCCATATCAATCTCATCCCTATTATATATCTATGAATGAGGCTTTCTCATTCATTTTTCTTGTTTTTCTTTCCCCTTCTATGGACTATATCTCCTTCTTAATATTTTCATGCACATGAACACACAAATGCAAACGCTAATGGAAGTTGTGGGCATGCTATGTCGGTGCCGGAAGCGTGGTGATACATGAGGGCTGCCCCCAGAACACTCGATGCAACAGATGCATTTCACTGTGTGTTTTGATGTACATGTGACTAATAAAGATGTCTTATCTTATCTTATTTAAATGCATGCACATTATGGGGTAGATTTTAAACTCAGGACAAACAAGCAGGGAAGTGTGCCATCCTGCAGTCGTTCCACTGGTGCAGACAATGTCACAACTGTCAAAGCCTCAGCCTCTTTTGACTCTAATGAGTTCCAGATAGGGTGGGGTACGGAGAGGAGAGGTAAGGTTCAACAGTACAATCCCAGCCTGGTACAGACAAGGATATTTTTATGGACCCAGGAAGGTTATTCCAACTCCCTCCAACCCCTTAAATACACAATTTTGAAATAGTTTGAAGGTTATTTCCTGATCAGGCAATCCCTAAACACGTGGGCAGCTGAATGCCATCGGATATGTTGTACAGTCTTCACCTGAGCCCCTTCAAACTGTACACAGCAGCGTGATCGGAATCCAATTTGCTTGCTTCAGGCAGGGGTTATAGCCAGCCAGTATAACACAAGCTGCAATCACACTAGGGGTGGAGTTAAACTTCACTTCTTGGTCTATATATCTATTCAGTGGTTTTGCCTGTGTCTTTTCCTTGATGTCTGCTGCTCTCCAGCTGGCTCTCTCCACATGTTTTATAGTTCTATTTATCTATCTTTTTCTAATTTCCCCTGTCTCTCACTTTCACATATTCTGCATGTCACAGAACAATCCTATGACTTCCGCACGACATCTTGTGTGGTGTTGGGCGGGAGGGATCACACTATTTAGCAGAGGGCTCCTCAGTGCTTCTGTCACTATGGTGCTTGCATCACCTGGCAATCTTAATCAGAGGTGAACGAACTGCAATCTTTCAAATAACTTTGGGATTTGGAAGTTGTGCCAGAGGGCTGGCAAAACGTGATGTCTCTGAACAAACCAGCCAGCCTAACATTAGCCTCTAGTGTCAATAAGACAAGATGAAGTTCATGCACAATCAGAAAAACATAGTTTAATAAGGACAGCCAATACAGATTTATAAAACATAAGTTGCACTTGACAAATCCAATGAAACTCTGATAAAATGTAATGCCGATAACATTAAATGAAAAACACAGTTCATATCATCTACATAAATGTTCGTTTTACAAGATGCCACACTGGAAGTTTGTTGCTAAATTTAAGACATCTGGCATTAATGGGAAGTGGTTAAAGGACACAATAAATGCTTTTCCGTTTGAAAGAAGAGAATTATCCTGAAGTCAATACTGGAACAATTGTCCTCCAGAATGTGCATATGAACAGGAAGTAACAGAAGCTAAACTGGACTGAGGGAGCACAGCAAGTAAAAGAAACCAGGAAAGTGTCAGTTTGTCTCATCATGACTAGTTTGAACAAAGATATTGACATTTCCTCTTCAATGCATTGAGGTAAAATTAATGTTAATTTACTTTATTTTAGTTATTAATTGCTAAAAATCATTTAACTTCTTTTTGCTGAGCTAGTTTGAGGCTGTAGTGGGTAATTAACTTACCATAAAAGAGCTATGTCCTGCAGCAGTATTCCTGCCTGTGGCAGTGAATTAAGAGAGATAGAATTTATACTGCTTACTCAGAGCAAAATCTCGAGACTAAAAATGCCATTGAGGTGGAAGTGAACAGAAGAGCGAGGGGTTCAAAATAAAAACAGACAACGCTGAATTCTTAGCAGGTCTGGCAGCGTCTGTGGAAAAAGAAACAAAGTTAATGTTTCACGTCAAAGACCCTTTATCAGAGCACAATTTGACAAGAATTCATTTTTCACCAAAATTAATACTTGCATGAAAAGGGTTAAATAGATCTGTGTTTGATTCTTGTGAGAATTTAGTGTTGGTGGGCAAGCGAATACTGCTCATGTTCTAAATGGTACAAACGTTAACTGGATTAGTAATCCAGGGACTGCTCCCGGAGAATTCAGATCCCACCACGACAGCTGGGAAATTTAAATCCAGACAATTAAATAAATCTGGAATAAAAAGCTAATATCATTAGTGATGACCATGAAACCATTTGATTATCATAACAATTGAACTGCTTCACTGATATCCTTTAGGGAAAGAAACCTATCATTTTTACATGGTCTGGCCATGAATCCACACCCCCAGCTGGGCTCAGACAGGACCCAGGAGTTCCATGGCAACTAGGGATGGCCAATAAATGCTGGTCTTGCCTGTGTCAGCCATGCCCCATGAGTGAAGAACAGGAAAGGACAGCAGGGCATGGAGGCAGCAGGTAGGAATGTGATATGTGAATCACCATGAGATAAGATAAAATAAGATCTTTATTAGTCACAGGTACATCAAAACACACAGTGAAATGCATTCTTTGCGTATTGTTCCGGGGGGCAGCCCGCAAGTGCCGCCACACTTCTGGCGCCAACATTGCATGGCCACAACTTCCTTACCTGTACATCTCTGGAATGTGGGAGGAAACCGGAGCACCTGGAGGAAACCCACACAGACACGGGGAGAACGTACAAACTCCTTACAGACAGCGACGGGAATTGAACCCGGGTCGCTGGCACTGTAAAGCGTTATGCTTACCATATCCAGGGCCTGTATACTTGCCCCACGTGCTGGGGGTTTTAGTATTTGGAGCAAAGAACATTAGTCTTGAGTGACAAATTTTCATATTCTCCAATGGTAGAGACGATGGAATGGTTCTGAATCATCACCTTCTGTATGTAGTACAAAGTGAGGGCAGTGTCTACCAGGACACCACCATAGTGTAGAAAGAGAGAATTGAGTCACCATCTGTGGGATTGGGCAGGCACATAGTGGTTAGCGTAACGCTATTACAGCACCAGCGACCCGGGTTCAATTCTGGCTGCTGTCTGTAAGGAGTTTGCACATTCTCCCCATTTCTGCATGGGTTTCCTCTGGGTGCTCCGGTTTCCTTCCATATTCCAAAGATGTACGGGTTAGGAAGTTGTGGGCATGCTATGTTGGCGCTGGAAGCGTGGCGACACTTGTGGGCTGCCCCCAGAACACTCCACGCCAAAGATGCATATCACTGTGTGTTTCGATGTACATGTGACTAATAAAGATACCTTATCTTATTTGATGTAGAAGGGTGCAGGGAATTTATGGAACAGACCAATAAACTTTTAGTTATGAAAAGGTAGTTATGAGGCAGGTAGGGCCCAAGAACTGGTGGTATTCATTGGCGGTCAATAGATGAAGTAAATTTAGCTTTATTTGCTGCCTTGATCAGAAGCCCTGAATGGTGTCCAGAAAGGGTAGGTGAACAGACAACGTCTTTGTTCGTGTTTGAACCAATGTCATAGGCAGCAGGATTAAGGTCTGAAGCAGGGAGTTCAGGGAGTTTGTTGCTGGACTGAATGAATTCACTAGTGTGTAATCTCTATTCCATCAATACTGGATGCATTCAGAAGAAGATTGTTAACAGGCAGATTATAGCTGGTTCATGAGAACAGATTTAACATTTGGAGAGAATTCCAGAGGAACAGAAGACACCTTGGTCATAGGTTAAGGCAACTGTTCAGCAACAGTAGTGGTACACAATGCAAGTAGGTATTTACATGGGGTATTTAAATGTCATCAGAATTGTTTATCAAAGCAGTTCCACGTACTGGCAGAAAAGAGTTAATGAAAAATTAAGAAAAATGTTTCTGCATTCATAGAAAACATGACAGTCTTCATAACAGATACATATATGTTATTAAATATGCTTTCAAACCTTTGGAAAAAGTGCTCCTCCTGCAATAAACAACAATAGAGCATCAAGACTATTCTAGAGAACAAAGGGGATCATATAATGCAAGTGGCTGCATACACACAAAGACATTTTATGGAATCTAAAATTACTCACTTGTGGAGCAATCCTTTCAAATGGTGTTTTTTTTGTAATCTGGTCATGTCAGCCTTCAGTACTTTGCTCTCTCTCCCATTTTACAGCTGTCTATAACTATCCTGAAAGAGAAATAGAAATTGCTGGAAATTCAGAAGGTCCGTCAATAGCTGTGGCAAAAACAAATGCGTTAATATTTTGAGGCTCGCACTGTGCATCATTACAAATAACCAGCATTTAAAAAGGAGTATATTTCAAAGGTTAAAGCAAAGGGAAAAAGTATAAACATAAATACATACATATGCGCCTGCATTCCTCTACACACTTACACACCCACACCCACATACAAAAAAATGTCTGTGAAGAATTTGAGTAAAAAAAGATGGTTTAGTTAAAGGAGTGATGGAACCATCGACAATGGATCACGTGGTCTGAAAGAAAGGGCAAATGTAAGACATTACCAAGGGGCTGATAGGCTGATAAAAGTGAGCCAAGGGCACGCAATTAAGAAGCATAGCCTTCAGAGGCTGAGGACTCTGACAGAAAATAAACAACTTGAAACAAGACCGCCGTACCAACATGATGTGCCATTGGGAGAAATCCAACACATTCCCTTTTCTTTGAGGTCAGGGGACTGCAATGAACCTGGGAGAAAGGCAAGGGATCAGAAATTCTATTAAACACGCAATTGTCTGATGCACAAGTTCCAAACAATCCAGCAACTAAGAACTTCTAGGGGAAGTGCTTTGACTTGAACTTGTATCAAACTTTGAAGGAATTGAGAGTAGACCAGCAGGTTACATGAAAGAGAACTCCAAAACCTTCCTTCAGTATTTAAACAATAACTGACTAGTACAGGAAGGGTGGGACAAATCAGGGACCAAAATGGTAAAAGCCACTAATGGAGGCAGACGAGATGAACGAAGTAGTAAATGAGTGTTTTGTATCTGTTTATTTTACCAAGGCAGATGCTGCCATGGTCACAGTTAAATAGGAGGTAATTAAAATGCAAAAAATTGATAAAAGGAAGGTATGAGAAAGCAAGCTCTGAATGTAAAATAGCTAATCCTATTTTGTGAAGGAACTGGCCATAACCTAGATGGCACAGGACGGGAAAATTGAAGATGTTCCACTTCTGTTTAATGATGGAAGTGATGATAAATTCAGTGACCACAGGCAGTTTCATTTCAGTTAGGTAAGAGATTTTTGAAGCAATAATCCAGGACAAAATTAACAATCATAGAGTTGTACAATACAAAAACAGGCCCACAACATCAATACTGACCTTTTTGCCCAACTATCCTAATCTCATTCAGCTGAATTAGGACTATATACTTTGTCGCTTGGATGAATATAGATTAATTAATGGAAGTCACCAGGAATTTGTAAAGGGTAAATTGTGTTCGCCAACACTGGTTTTAAGACGTTGATGATGTAACAATGGAGGGTTGATGAGAACTTTCCAACAACACCTTAGGGGTAAATCATTAGGAACAATCTGCTTTAAATCATCCTGAAAAGAATGCCAAAAGGTGGAGTCAGCTGCTGCTTCTGGGAGTGTGGCAAACAAGCCACATCTTACACAGAATGTTAGGACAGAATGACAGGTGATGTTCCATCCCCCAAATTTCCCTCCATGTACCAAGAGTTGTTGGTACATCTACTGGATTCTCAGCTCCTCTTGGTTGGTGAGGAGCTTTGGGGCATGGGTACGTACGCGGGGTAAATGTGGATGTCATACACCAAGCAGACCCACTACTGCTCATCTTATCCATTGGTTGCCTGCAGCTGGATTACAGCAGAAGGGTGGTGGGGGTAATGTTAGAGCCGTGATTTGGGTGGAAGTTGGGCAGTGGTGACCGCTCCTCCCATGGGCGAACTGGCAGCAGACATGTCATGAACAAATGGGAAGGGCTGTCACCGGAGTCCGCTTCCAGTGATCAGAGAATTCATTCTGTTACAGGTGAGGCACCTACCAGATTAACTTTAGGCTGCATTGGACAGGAGATCCAGCGTGGATCTCAGCTGACCTAAAGAATGTAACTGACACCAACTGTACAGTATAGTTTGTTGCATAGGTAACAAAGGCAAGCAATTAGGAACAGTATTAAAAACATAAAATATGGAAAGGATGCAGTGTTTGTAAATCTTAATGTTATCATCTTATAAGCTTTCCATATATACTATATTAAAGAATGTTAAAAGATTTCAATTAGCTTGGACTGAGAGAAATGCTTGCCCTCTCATTTTACCCATTGTGTAGCATCGGTGTTGATAGCTTTTTAGCCATCAGAACACAGCAGTTGACAAATAAAGAATCTGCACATAATGCATACGTTGGAAGAGATAGTATGAAAAAATAAAATTACAAAAATCCCAGTTATATTGCATTTGTTGATTGTTTGTCTTCTCCTGCTTATCGTTGTACCCACTGACAAGCACTACATATTTTCTGCTTAATCCAATGCCCCAAGTATTTCTCTACTGGATGAAATGCCCATTTGCCTGTGTGTTCTGGCCACATTACAAGGCACAGCGTGTGACAGCTGCATCCAGAATCAGAGAAAATTAGCCAACTGATGGGTAATTTGACTGACTGTACCAAATGGAAATCAATGCAGCTCTGCAAAGAGGCATTAAAGCACAGGGCAACATGGCAGAGGCAATCAATTATTGGCAGGTCTTAATGGCTTTCCTAATCTTACATAAGAATTATTCATACTTCACTATCTCTCTTACTTGCTTCCTCTTTAATGTTTCTTCTACAAGATATTCTCTTTCGCAAAAATAATATTTTAGCTATACCATCAATTCATTTGTTGAAAAATTAGTCAATAACATTTGTGCGGTGTATGTTCCTTACACTTCATTATCCCAATCCATAGGATTGTGTTTGAATACCTAGGCCCAGAAATTTATCCGCCTAATGCCAGATACTCTGCTGATGAAAATCATGTGAAAGTAAGGGTAATCAATTCTGTGTAGGTTTCTGGGAGTTAACAGCATTGTTTAACATTGCACAATGTTTTCAGTGGGAGAATTTCATCTACACTCGTGCTGTTTTTCGTCATTCAGCTCATCCAAATTAGAGCAGTAGTACAATGCCAACAATTCACCTCCAGCAAAATTTTCATCCATGTTGGTCTGAATCACAACTGTCTCTGTGCATTTTCAGAACCAACTTTTAATATGGTTGAAAGATCAAACTGAATCTTATTTAAAGGGTTAAGCACATCTCTCCTGTAGTTATAGACAAAGTACTGTGTGTCTCTCAGCCACACAAACCTTAGGTAATCTGACCCAAACTGGGCTCCCAGTCACCACATCCTCAGGTTCAAAATAGAGTCCCAGGCCAGCCGTCGGTTGTGGCAGGGCTTACACGCTTTAACGGGCTATAAAATGAAGTCGGGCAGCATAGTTAACAACAACGCATACGTTCCTGCACATTTTCTATGCACGTTTTGAACAGAAGAGGAGTGGATTGTCACCACCCACCCTGACAGCCTCCAATGCAACGAACCCGTGGTCACGGTCGAGGAGGTAAGATCAGTTTTCCAGAGAGTGAACCCGAGGAAAGCATCTGGCCCGGATGGTGTCCCTGGCTGTGTGCTCGGATCTTGTGCTGAGCCTCCCCTCCATGGACTCTGTCTATACCTCTCGCTGCCTTGGTGAAGCAGCCAGCATAATCAAAGACCCCACCCACCCAGGTCATTCCCTCTTCTCTCCTCTCCCACTAGGCAGCAGATACAGGAGCCTGAGGGCACATACCACCAGGATCAAGGACAGCTTCTATCCCACGGTGATAAGACTATTGAACAGTTGGTTCCCTTATACAATGAGATGGACTCTTGACCTCACAATCTACCTTGTTTGACCTTGCACCTTTATTGTCTACCTGCAATGCACTTCCCTGTAGCTGTGACACTTTACTTTGTATTCTGTTATTGTTTTCACCCTGTACTACCTCAATGCACTGTGTAATGAATTGATCTGTACGAACGGTGTGCAAGACAAGTTTTTCACTGTACCTTGGTACAAGTGACAATAATAAACCAATACCAATACCAATACCATTTCAGCACATTTCCCTTCATGGTTAAATGCCAGAAATGACAGGAGACATCCAGCAGAAAGAGAAGTGGTTCCAGGTTGATCAGATCAGAAATAAGTGAAAAGAAGATAAATGTCTGACAGAACAGTTGGCACCAAAAACCTCCTCCTTTCCTCACCTGACCTCAGGAAGTAACCTTCAGAAGACCACACCACAATACATCCAGCACTCTCTCAGCTACTAGGGAGTGTTGACAAGGAATGAATGCTGCAATGATAGGAGGAGATGGTAGATTTTTCCCTCTTCCCCTTCCAGGAAGGGGAAGTAATGGACAGAGGAACTCGCACATTCTTCTATTGAAGAGTGCACGCAGGAAGCAGCCTTCTTGTACAAAGGACACTCATGTCAGGAAGTTGTCATGGAGATTTCTGTAAGAGTCCGAGTGCCCTCTAAATACTTGCATTTTGGGGAACTCCGCATTGCAGCCAAACGTCCCTTCCAGGTATGAATGCAAAGGTCATATTGACCAAAAATTGAAGGTTTCCCATTTGTCAGTGCAATGGGGCAGGCACAGTAGTGTAGCGGATAGCATAACGCTTTACAGTGCCAGCAACCCAGTTTCAAATCTGGCCACCATCTGTAAGGAGTTTGTACATTCTCCCTGTGTCTGCGTGGGTTTCCTCTGGGTGCTCCGGTTTCCTCCCACATTCCAAAGACGTATAGGTTAGGAAGTTGTGGGCATGCTATGTTGGCGCTGGAAGTGTGGCGACACTTTCGGGCTGCCCCCAGAACACTATGCAAAAGGATGTGTTTCACTGTGTGTTTCGATGTACATGTGACTAATAAAGAAATCTTATCTTATTGCAGCAGTGAGCACTAAAACACCATGTATGCCGTTTTTCTACAGAGACAGCCTGAAAGCATCTTGAGGCAAGGCTTCTGAGGGAGAGGACAATCCTGACATTGACATTGAGAGCCATGCAGGAACTTATTTCTAACTCAAAGTTTGTCTGCGACCTTTGAAAACCACAAGTACAATCATTGAGTACGGTCACAGCTGAGATAGATTTTTGTCTGTAAGGGAATCAAAAGCTATGGGGATGATTTAGAAAAATGGATCTGAAGCCAATAATTAGATTAGCCAAGATCATTCTAAATGGTGGAGCGGGCCTTTGAGAAGTTGTAAGGCCTACTCTGGAACCTAATTCTTATGTTCTTATGCTTTAATAAATTATTGCATTAATATTAGATCTATTATTAATTACAATGTTGTATGAAAGCACAGTGTGTAATTCTTTAACAATCACTCAGTATGATTCGGTTAATTCCATGTTCAGAAAGTTCTGCCCAGTGTATCAGTCTATTTCTAATGGATTGAATAAACACTCAATAACTAAATGGTAAATAAACATACAAAAAGCATAATATCCATTCATTATTCCTTATTCAGATAATCATTACTCAGAGAGGTGCAGACATCTCATGTTAAGACAATAACTCCTAGCTAGCACTGACAGACACACTCACCTACAGCATGGCAGTATCATGTTTCGAAGACACAAGGGCACACTTCAGGCTGTGTGTTCAGCTGGGCTGCTGCACCTTTTGCCACTATTTCACTTTGAGTTGAGGAAAATTAAAATTCTTCTCCTCTTGCAACATTCTGCTCAGCGGTTGCTCAATATGGAATAAAGAGAATGAATGGGTTTGGCTGAACAAGTTTCTCTTTCTTGGGGAGGAGGTTATTGCACTTCTTCTATTTTTGTCTTAAGTTATTTGCAAGCAGATCTTTGAATATGTAATCTGCTGTCCTGAAACCTGCTCTTGTACTCAGAAATTGATCCTGAATAACTTAGTCACTTACTAACCACAGGCCTGCTGCTAAGAGCCTGCACATGCACCATCTGAACGGTACAGTTTACGTGCATTTCTTAATAAAACAATTTCACTGTTCCCTAGAGCAGCAACTTTAACACAGATCATTTCACAGATCAATAAAAAGCTTATAAAAAATGTATTGGATTGACATTCAAATGTATTTGCATGATTGTTATTGTGTCAACCGAGCTAAATAAGTATGCTCCCATTGTCAAAGGGCAGTCTGTGGTGACAGTATGTGGGCTGAATAACTATTTTAAATATGCTTTCTACGTACTCTTGGTATATTTTGGGGGGATGTCCTTACACTGTACAATATGGACAAATAATCCTACAGTTTTCCCATACATACATATCCAAATTCTTGAGAGAAAGAGTAATGTAGACAATTCAAATAAATTAGTGATTTTACAATGGCTGTCACTCTATCAGAATAATTTTAATTTCTATCACAGCAGGCTATAGCATATGTGAAATAAGCACTTAAATCTTTGATATAAAGACCTGTGTTGTTCACGTTTCTGCTTAGGCTCATTTGCAAACATTGCAAATGTTCTTCCTGATCTCTCTTCACTGAAAGACCTCACCTGGAGGTTTAATTGCATGCATTAGTAATTAATGTTTTTTTCTTGTCATAAATGAGCAGGGGATACCAAACCTCTGTTTGAAAAATTAATCATCTTGGCTGATACCTCTCCTCCTCTTCCTCCTCCTCTTCCTCCTCCTCTTCCTCCTCCTCTTCCTCCTCTTCCTCCTCCTCTTCCTCCTCCTCTTCCTCCTATTTCTCTTTTCCTCTTTCTCTTCCTCTTTTTCCTCTTCCTCTTCTTCCTCGCTCTTCTTCTTTCTCGTTCCCCCTTCCTTCTTTCTCCTTCTTTCCCCATCAACTTGCCATTTTATTTTCAAGTACAATTGCAATTGATTTTTTGAAAGTTCTGATTGAATCTGATTTCATCTCCCTTTAAGGCAGTGCAGTTCAGATTATAACATCTCACTGCTTAAAAATATTTGTTTTTGTCTTTCCTCTGGTCCTTTTGCCAGATGGCAATGTATTTATTATTTAATTTCTCTTATCAGTTCACATGGGAGTTTTGTGCAGATTGGCTGGCAGTTGTGTATCAAGTGCCTTATGTTCAGTATTTCAACAGGACCATTAACCTGTTTACAATGGACAGAGCACCAAGAAGAAACCGAGTGCTTTCTTTATTTGCTGCAGGGCTGAGATCCCAGGCTGTTGTTATTTTCCATCCAGTCACCAGGTGGTTCATGAAAGTGGCCTGTGGTGAGGAGGCTGTGTTTTCCTCTAGTCTTCCATTTCCAGTTGCTCAGAAGCATCTGGCTCTTCTTGGTAGTTCCTCGTGATAGCACAACTGATTTCAGAAACTCTCCACATTAGAGCTCTGCACCAAGGTACAGGTTGTTGAATGGATTGTACCATGACACTGCTCCCAACACCATCATGACAAGCTTCTTATGATACAGCAATCAATCATTGCAATTGTGCTTCTTAGTAGAAAACAAACTCAGAGACACTTCTTTAAGAAAATAGGCTGACAGAGAATTGATGCTGTTTCAAAACATTTATCTATGCACGAATCGCTCAAGATCAGCAAGAAATTCCTAAAATGCTGGTAAATACAAATGGGACTTTCTATAATCCTGAATGACACCCTCTGCTCTGACCGGAACTGAACATTCATGTGTTTAAGATAACCCAGGAAGATTTGGAAATTTACTTTTCCACCAGTTCTTCTTTGTATGTAGCAGCTACAGATGCCAGGAATGCCGTTCCATTAGCAAATAAAATCGGGAGCAGTCAGAGTTTTCCTGACATCTGATGGCATAGCCGACCCAATTCTTTACCTCAGCAGGTCATTGGAGCTGCTCCAAACACTGCTGACTACACTCACTAAGCTACAGGAAGCCATCAAAATGGCAAAGCTAAACAGCAGCAAGAACTGCCAACAGCAAAAAGACTGGGACACAAATCCAAAAAACAATTGACATCTGTTTTGACTAGGGCATGAGATAAACAGAAAAAAAGAGGTAATGTAGTCAGAATCTGTAAACACAGGCTGAGGACAATGTAATGAGTTTTTCTTAATTCATCCTGATGGCACAGACACCCTCTGTAGAATGGTTTCTGGGCGGAAGCTGCCCATTTGTACTTGGCCCTAGTGGCAGTTCCCTGCATAAAGAATAAAAAGATCCTGACAATGCTCTGCAAGTCAGGCAACATCCCTGGAAAAAAGAACAGAGTTAATACTTCAGCTTGATGGCTTTGTTGACCTAAAATATTTGTTTTATTCCTCTCTCCACAGATACCGCATGACCTGCTGAGTATTTCCAGCATTTTCTGCTTTTTTGTTAAATTTTAAATTTCCAATATCCACTGATAGTTTTTGCTTTGAGCCATTCGATTCATACGATTCCAAGCTGCCAACAATGCCTGTCATTGCTATCAACCTTTGCCCTGTCAGTAGCACACTCACCTCTGAATCAGAAGGGTGCACCTTCAAGTTCCACTCCAGAGACTTAAGCATAAAATCTAGGCAGTCATCTCGTGCCACAGTATGAGTTATGAAGACTGTTAGATGAGATGTTAAACTGAGGCCCCATCTGCCTCCCAGATATATGTAAAAAAATCCTATGGCACTAATTCAAAGAGCAGAGGAGTTAGCCTTGGTGTCCTGGCCAAATTTATCACCAAAAAACAGATTATCTGATCATTACCTCATTGCTTTTTGTGGAACCTTGCTGGGTGCAAATTGAATACAGCATTTGCTGCACATTACAACACTTCAAAAGTACTTATGCAGCTATAAAGTGCTTTGAACCACATAGAGATCATGGAGGAGTAAGTAGAAAAGCAAGTTATTTTTTTCTTTCATCATAAGGGATGGAAATTGGAATCAAGTCTAATCTCACACACACGCAACCATTGAAGTGTCTGTTTTGGTAATGATGGACACTGGGGCTCCCTCCAGTTCAGAATGATGAGATGAATCACTTTTACCATTCTGCTGACCAGGCAGAGTACAGCAGATGAAACTTCTAATCTCTGCAAAGGGCTGATCAACTGTTCACAAGCCAGTCATGTCCTGGGCAAGTTTATAAAGTCATACAGCACTTAAATAGGCCCTTTGACCCACCGAGTCTATGCCAACCATCAAGCACCTATTTACACTACTCCCATACTTATCCCATTTTATTCTCCCCACATTTCCATCAACTTCCCCCAGATTCTGCTATTCACCTACGCACTAGGGGTAATTTACAGTGGCCAAGTAACCTACCAAACTGCACATCTTTGGGATGTGGGAGGAAACCAGAACACTCAGATGCAACCCACGTGGTCACAGAAGGAACATGCAAACTCCACACAGACAGCACAGGAGGTCAAGATTGAACCCAGGTTTTGGGAGGACAATTCATAACCATTTGAAAATAGCAGAAGAAAGCATTGTAGGCCAGACGGCACCTGGAGTGTGTGTGCAGGTTTGGTCGTCATGCAAAAGAAAGTATATACTTGCAATCTCGTGAAGACTGCAGAGATTCATCAGGCTAACCCCTGGGGGTGAGAGCTCTGTTGTAGGAGGATAGATTAAGTAAGATTGGCCAATACACTGCCGTTTAGAAGAATGAGAGATGGGGTATGTAGCCTCAGGATAAGGAGCGAGGGATGTAATTGCAGTGAGAATTCTTCACCAGGAATGTTGCAAACCTTTGGAATCCTCCATCCAGAAGGCTGGATGCTCGGTTGTTGAATATGTTCAAGAATGAGGTAATAGACATTTGGACAGTAAGAAATTCGAGGGATGGCATTGGATGGGAAAGTGGACAAGGCACAGGATCAGCCCAGACCTTATTCAATGGGAGAGCTTGTGTATTCTTGCTTCTATCCAGTAAAGTCCTACAATGGCAATTCCATGATAAGATGCTTTCAACACAGGAATTCACTGCAGAAAAATATGGACACACAACCAATAGATACTTCTTCATTTAAAAGATTGTGCAGGCGATGATAATCTCAGATACATTTTCTTAATATACTTATAAATGTCTGTGGGAAGAGAGGTTATGGCTTCAATTCTCGCTTCCCAGTGGCCATACATGGCCTATACAGGCCAGTAGTCAGAGCAGATGGTAATTTTTTACTTCTATTTTTTCCTCTAGTAACAGCTTTTAAGTTTATTGTTGTGGCCTCTGATGATCCCATATGAAAATATATGTCCTGAGGTAAGTGTTGGTATCTCTGCAGAGAGCATTTCCATCTCACTTATTTCAGAATGCCACAGAGTTGGCAGTTAGTGGCCAAGCAGTGATGCTCACCACTGACCTTATAAGAAGCTCCCCACAAAGCCACATCAACTTCGGTTGCACGAGCTTTCCCTTTACTGACACCTGCTCATCTTGAGTATCAATTCAAAGGATTCTTGGCACCCCGCAGCTCTGACATCATTGTTAGCTGACCAGCTCATCTCATTCGAGAATCCATCCAGTCAGCACAGCTGAAAACAAATTGTATGACTTCTATTAACTTCTTAAACATTATACAGCAGTGTCAATTAGTCAGAATGATAAATGATTCACATAGAAGCTGAATTGTCAGAAGTATGCTTCTTAAAAAATAAATTTTAAATTCTTTATGTTTCAAAATATCTGACTTGGAAATATTTTAGAACTTTTTTTAGGGCCAGGTGATTTGCTAAGTTGTAATTATGGCTCAATACATTATTAAACATTCACTTAGACCCCATAGAACAGTGTAAGAGATTCATTGTATGGCTCGCATTACATTCAAACATCTTCAAGTGACTTCCATTGACTGAGATGCTGAAGGCTATGGAAAGTAGGCTGAATCCCTGTCAGCAGCCACATGGGATTTCCACGTTGGACCAAAGCAAGTGCAGAAATCCTAAATTTTCTGTCCCATTCACAGTGTATCAACAGTAAATGATGGTAGTTTCAACATCAACACCATAGCAAATTCCAGACCAGTCCTTCTGTTTTAGTCTAATCTGCTTTTTCCCACAACACTGCAAAGTAACTGTCTCTGTGAACATAAAAAAGTTCCTCGGTTGAATACTCTTTATTTCACAAGGACAAAAAATAGCTGCTGGGCATCCATTGCAAAGCAACCATTGAGCTCCCTGGTAGATCAACAATATTGATGCTAGTGAGGTACTCTCAGCATTATCTTACAGTAACAGGGCAACTTATCAGAGGGATTTATAGTGCACTTGTTCTTATTCTGCTGAGCCCATTTTGTCTCTCTGTGATCTAATGAGTGGAACTTGTCACACTGATATCTGTACTTTAGTCCTATTGATAGTGGAATGCAGAGAGGGGGTCAGAAGATTATCTGCTGAATGCAAAAATTATAAATTGCTGGTTTTATTTGTGTTGTCTAGTCACTAAGTACTCCTTCTTCTGGAAGGGTGAACTGGAAGAGAAAGGCTGTCTTCACAGGATGTGTTTTGCCATCAAGAAGGAGCTAGACTGACACCTCAGTGATACAGCTGCTGGTTAAGATAAGATATCTTTATTAGTCACATGTACAATGAAACACACAGTGAAATACATCTTTTTTTGCGTAGAGTGTTCTGGGGGGGCAGCCCGCAAGTGTCGCCACGCTTCTGGTGCCAACATTGCATGCCCACAACTTCCTCACCCATACACCTTTGGAATGTGGGAGGAAACCAAAGCACCTGGAGGAAACCCACGCAGATGCGGGGAGAATGTACAAGCTTCTTACAGACAGCGGCCGGAATAACCTTTTTGGCGCACCATAATATAAAACCAGCACACTGTGATCTTTATTGTATATTCCTGAATCCTAGAAGGTACAGGTGAGACTAAGAAGGATCTCTACTCTGAACCTGAGAAAATCCTGAATGATGGTAGGACCCAGCATTTAAGAGAGAAAGACCAGGTCTTTCAACCAGAATTTGCGACCATGCTCAGCCCAAATTGCCCATTGGCTTCCTTCTCAGATCCCCGCCATCAGGCCACTGGATATAGCAAAGGCTTTGGGACCAGATCACATCTTGGCTGTTGTACTGAAGGCAGGTATTGTGGAACTACCCGTACCTCTAGCCAAGCTGTTCCATTACAGTTGTAACAGTGTGGAAATATACACATGTACGTCCTGTTGACAAAAAGTCAGAAAATGTCCTATCCAGCAAACTACCACTCAATCAATCTACCTTCAATCATCAGCAAAGTGATGGATGCCGTTATTGACTCTGCCTTCAATCTGCATTTACTGATCAATAACCTGTTCACCAAGGCCCAGTTTGCTTTTCACCAGCACTATTCAGCTTCAGACCTCATCACAGGCCTGGTTCAAACATAAACCAAAGTACTGAATTCCAGAGCTGAGGTGAGTTGAAAGTGACTGCCCTTGGTATTAAGGAAGCATCTGGCTGACTATAGGAAGTATCAAGGAAGCATCTGGTTGACTATAGCACCAAGGAGCCTTGGTAATATGAAGCCAATGGGCATCAAAGGGCAACACTCCAGTTCTTGCTGTCATGCTTCGCATAACAGAAGATGGTTGTGGTTGTTAGAGGTTCAAACACCTCAGCCTCAGAGCATCACTGCAGGTCCCCCAGGGCTGTGTCCTAGACCCAACCAAAGTCAGCTGCTTTATCAGTCACATTCCTTCCGTCATAAGGTAGGAAATGGGGATATTTGTTGATGATTGTTCAATGTTCAATTCATTGAAATTCCTCAGCAACTGAAGCAGCCCATGCTGGCATGAATCATGACCAGGACTATATGTTGGAATGTGCAGATAAGTCCCAGGAAATATTTGTGCCACAGAAGTGCCGAGCAATGACCATCTCCAAGAGAAAAGCCTTAACCCCCCAACCCTTGATGTTACCATCTCTGAGTCCCAACCATCAGCACCCTACAGCTCGTCATTGACCAGAGTCTCTGCTGGATCAGTCACATAAATATTGAGAACACAAGGCAAGTCAGAGCAGGTGACTCACTTTCTGACATCCGAGTTCCCTTCCACTATCTACAAGACAAGCTTCAGGAACAGGATAGAAAACCCTCCACCTGACTGGGTAAAGGCAGAACCAACCACTCTGAAGAAGCTTAGCACCATTCAGGACAAGGCAGCAAGGGCTGGTGCTGGGTCCTCTTTGTTTATCATATATATTAATGATTTAGCTAAGAATATAGGTGGCATGATTAGTAAGTTTGTGGATGACACCAAAATTGGTGGTGTGATGGATAGTGAACAAGGTTATCTAAGTTTACAACAAGATCTAGATCAACTGGGAAAGTGGGCAAAGGAATGGCTGATAGAATTTAACTCAGACAAGTGCAAAATGATGCATTCTGGGAAGTTAAACCAGGCCAGGATGTACAGTGAATGACAGAGCTCTGGGGAGTCTAGTGGAACAGAGAGACTGAGGGCTTCAAGTGTACAGTTCTCTGAAATTGGCAACACAGGTAGACAAGGTGGTGAAGAAGGTGCTTGGCATGCGTGCCTTTATCGATGGGGCATTGAGCACAAGAGTTGGGATGTCATGTTATAGCTATACAAGACATTGGTGAGACTGCATCTGGAACATTGTGTGCACTTCTGGTCACCATACTTCAGGAAGGATGTGATTAAGAAAGAGAGGATGCAGAAAAAATTCACAAGGATGTTGCCAGGACAAGAGGGATTGAGTTATGAGGAGAGACTGGATAGGCTGATTCTGATTTCCTTGGAGCAAAGGGGGCTGAGCGATGACCTTTATAGAGGTATATAAAAGCACAAGGGGCATAGATAATGCAGATGGTCACTGTCTTTTACCTAGGGTAGGGGAGTCTAAAACTGAAGGGTATAGGTTTAAGATGATACAGGAAAGATGTAAAGGGGATGAGGGGCAAGTTTTTCACACAGAGGGTGGTGGGTATATGGGACAAGCTGCCAGAGGAAGTGTTAGAGGCAGGTACAATTACAACATTTAAAAGGCATTTGGACAGGTACATGGATAGGAAAGGTTTAGAGGGATGTGGGCCAAACACAGGCAAATGAGACTAGCTCAGGAAGGTACGTTGGTTGCTCTGGACTAGTTGAGCCAAAGGTCCTGTTTCCATGCTGTATAACTCTGTGACTCTATGTCTAAAACCAATTAAACTGGTATCCCATATGATGTCTTAAATATGCACTCCATCCACCACCAGCTAATATGACCATTGTATTTATCATCTACAAATTGCTCTGCAGTTACTCACCTAGATTACTCCAAAAGCACCTCTCAAAGATCACCTGTTGCCACCAATAAAGGCTGGGGCAGGTATACATGGGAACTCCATCAACGACATGTTTCCCTCTGAGTCAAAAATCATTGATGGATCTAAATCCTGAAATTCTCTCCTCAACAGTATTGTAGGGCTACAGTGATTCAAGGAGGTGGCTTAACATTGCCTTCTCAAAAGCATTTCGGTATGGGGAATAAATGCTGTTCTTGGCAATAACAGCCAGATCCTGAAAAATGAATCAAAAAAAAGAAATGGGATTTTCCAGAGATACTTTTGCTTTCAATGCATAACAGAAACTAACTAAAGGCATTTCATTTTATTTTCATACATATTTATATTTTGTAGAAATAATAAATGTCATAGACTGATGCCCAGCTCTGATCACAGGATTTAAGTGCTTATGATGTGAAGTACTTGGTGTTGTTATCCCCATCACTGGGAATTGCACAACGGCAGTTAAACAAGAGCTTTAGTAACAGGTCTGGTCCCAAGTTAAAGCCTCTGTAATGTCTGTGTTTGAAGCAAAATGGTAATTAATGACCAAAACTGACAGACATTGTTTACTGATTTTCAACTATTTTTATGGCAGGATTTGAAACAATTTTTTCCATTGTGTAGTATTCAAAAACTTAACAGAATGTGGAAAGCTGACATGAATTAAAGCAGTAAAAGTACCTTCCAGGCAAAAGCATGACTTCAAGGGAAAGATGGCTAGCTCGTAGCTACTTGGAAATCCTGATTCCAATGCCCCACAGAAAACATTTGTGATGTGAGAATTGATCTTGACAGAATTAAACAGATTTTAACATTTAAAAAGAAAACATTCTTGTTTTTTGAGTGCAGGTACATTTGTTCATTCTAGCCTTTCGGCTTTGACATGGGAGACCAATACATCAGGGCTGTAACCTAGTTTGTGTTTGAATACACAGGGCAACTGGGGACATCACAAAGAACAAATTCAATGAAGATAACAAGCTTGCTGCTCAAGAGAAAAATAATGGTGTACTGAGTTGCAGCTAGCTTGAAAATTGATCTCTGTGTTGTGACTGTGTAAGGAAAGGAAAGCATGGACTTCAACTGTTAGCAGCATGGAGGTTGGCTGGGGGCTGTACATTTGGTGACATAGATCATGCATAAAGGGTAGAAATAGGGGGGGTTGCCTTCAGAATCTGTCAACTGCAAATGCTTCCAGGCATCTCAGGACTGAGTCTTCAATGCCACTCACAGTTACAGGTCCAAGAGCAGATGGATGCTGCGGAAATGCCGGCAATGCAATCTGTTGCAGTCCGACCTTTGTTCTCTGAAATATTGACACTATTTTTCTTATTTTTACAAAATTTGCAGTGCAAGCTAATTAAAATATTATAATGATGTCATTCCCTTTACTTTGCTATTTCTAGAATATGTCAATGATGAAGTCATGATTTAGAATACTCTTAACTGCAGAGAATAAAGGTCAGTCCATTTTGAAATGGTTACTACTCAGTCTCCATTGAATGCAAAAACATTTCTTTTATAATACAGGATCCAGCATCTCCTTGCAGGTTAATTTTAACATTTGGTTTTGAGAACAGGGAGGAAAAATGATTCCAAATTCCATATGACTAGACCGTGTTTACCACCAGATGTAGAATATCTGACTTCTGGTGAGACTGCCAAAATTATTTTTCTGAAAAAGAAAACTTGCTGTGCATCTCATATAGAAGCAGAAAGGGTGGTTAAAAAAAAGGTTCATCAAAGCATATATGGTTCAAGGGAAGGTCAAGCATGGCTGTGCTCCTTTGCAGACAGAAACAGCAGTCGGCGTATATTATGCTAAAATACCTGTTAATCAAAAATTTTGTTACGTCATCAGGGTTAGCTACTAAAAACAGCTGCAAGATCTAAGCAAGTAGTTGTTCAATTATGTTTTCTAATGATATCATTCTTAAGATTTTATATTAATGAAACATTAATTCAGAGAATGTTTCATGTATCACATTTTCAATTCTGTTAGGTTCAACGGGAGGTTGAATAGAATTAATCTGTGAGGTTCATAGGGTGAAATAAAATATCTCCCAACATTAGCTACATGATATGTCACATCACAGGAATGTAATCCAATGCCTAAGGATAAAAAAACTGTATATTTACTGAGTTAAGAATTCATTTAAGAAATGGTTCTCTTTTAGCTGGTTGTAATCTTATGTTCCAAACATATAATTGTGATATCTGCACATCACTTCCACTTTTTTTAAAAGTCATCTGAAGCAATATTTGTCTCCTTATTTTCCCATTCCTCATGAAAAACAAGAAAACAGCCAGAGAAAAATTCCAAGAAAAAGACCTCTGACTTGATGTCAAGCATGCTGTGAAATATGCAGCCTATGTTTCTCTTCAAGTAAATCAGGGTCTAATACCTTACCCACTCATTATTGCAAAAATGACACTTCATTTCAACTTTTATCTTCAATAATTAGTTTCCCAGGTGCCTGTCTATTGCATGTCTTGTAGTATTATAAAATTCACATACTGTATGGTAAAGTAAATATTTGAAACTTGAATTTTTAAATTTGGAATCAGAGCCTTCCATTGAATACTTAAGGGGTCAAAGAGATGCCCACGACGAGGTCATAAACCGAATATTTTTTCGCTTGTATTCATTCTTAGTAGCATCTTCACTGAGGATTTGAATCCAGCATTTGAAATTGCAGTAAGGTGGTTCATTGAACACTCGATTGCAAGTAAAATGCCAGCCTGTGTTCACAAAAGAGGCAGCATAATATTCTGGTTGCTGGCATTTCCACTGACATCATCACAGCTGTCTGGGAGAAATTGAACCACTGATGTCAATCTTAAGCGAACGTAATGGTGCTCCCACCATTTCACATGCACTCCTGTCAGAAATGTGAAAATGATTGCTGAAACACACTGCTGGATTTATTGGGCACTTTGTCATGGTTTCCCCAACACTTATTCCAGAAATTCTCACAGCTAAAAATAGTTAATATTGTGCTACTCCATCTTAGAAGGGTCACTGGGAGAATGGAATTGACTGGCCTTGGGCACTTTGTCACCTTCAGGGGAATAGAGGGAAGACATGAGGCCAGAGAGAACAGCATCAGCTGCTGAAAGGCCAATGGACAGGGCAAGAAGGTGACCTTCCCCCCCTATGGCTACAAGACATCTCTCCTCTGCTAGACTTCTTCAGTCTTCATCAGATGAACTGACATTGGTGATCTTCATAAATTTAAACCGATGAAACTGAACATAATGCAAGTTCAAGATATCAATTGGACTGAACAATCACATTCACTGACAAACACCTAATGCTACTGTCAAAAGTTGCTTGCATCAGGCACTGATGAATAGTCCTTGTTCTAACGTAATTACAAGAGAAGCAATAAACTGCTGTTTTTATATCAGAATTATTTATTGCAAATTCCCACCAGGATGCAGGTCCAAGGTTAGCCACCAGGCTGTAGTGGTGACTTTGACTGACAGCCATTTCTGAGACCCTTTGAGAAGTGAGCAGAACCACAGATTGTATGCAAGACCCAGTTTCGGGCTGCTTATTGATTGATAACTCACTCCCAGTATAATTTTGTCAGTAGAGGACCCAGACCGCTAAGCTATCAATCAACAGGAGTCCACTGAGAATTGGCTGAGGTCCTCATTGATTGACATCTCAGTATTTTAGATCGGTAACCGTTCTGTCTGTAGACTTTGGACGGAATTTTCTCAGACCAGATTCCTTTCTGTACCATAACTGTTAGCAGGATGGTAGCAGAAAAGCTATTCATTATCTTTAACAGATAAAATCATTGGAATTCAATATGTTTGACTGGAATTTCTGCAGCATATCCACTGATTTCCCATTGCAGCTGTAAATGGAGATTAAAGAGCCCTAGGAATTATACTCCCTTGAAAATTCCTCAATTTCAGTTCTCTATTCTTTTGTTAGTTGAAAGCAATAAATGATCTGGCTGAGCAGGGTCAAATTACATTTCTTTTGTTTTTCAGTTTAGCAGGTACTTGTAAAAAACCAGCAATTATATCTTAATTCCAGCCCAGGTCAAGGTCTCTTGCAGGCTTTATTGGAACTAACTGATACGGAACAAAAGGATTTTCTCCTTGTTTGTTACTTTTGTCTTAGGAAAACAGGGGAGGGGATCCTATTTAGACTTATTCAGAGCTATGATTGGCCTGTTGGTTTGTCAATCAAACTTTGTACTCCTTTCCCAAGTGTGCATTATCATTAGAAACCCCGCGCTGAGAATTCATGACTTTGTCCATCTAACTCTCAGATGTGAGTCATTGATTAGAGGTTTGAAAAGAGAAAAATAATTACTGATCATACTATGTCATTATGAAAAACAGGAAGGATAGTTTGATTATCTGGTCTCTTGTTCTCCTCAGCCCTAAGATTTCAAGCATTTATAGATATGCTTTAATTTAAGCTTAATCATTGAATATAACTCATTTCCATAATTAAATGGTCCATGTCCCAGAACAACACAACCATCATTCCTTTCTGTTAATTTAATATATAATTTTTCACCCATGTTCAGTACTTCATACTGATAGGTAATAAGTTCACTTATTTATTTATTAGTTCCATTAATTAGTTGCTCTAAACGAGTCTGAACATTATTTTCTGTATCTTCAGTGTCCATTATTTTGATGTATTTATTAGTTTTAGCCAATTTGCATTTATCCTGCTGGCTAGGATAAATTACACCACTTAGACCAATGAAGTGTTGTTTGTAGCTTTTTATCAGTTTCTAATTCAAGCGCAAATTCAGAAAATAGTAGCAGACTGTATTGCAAGCCTGTACTGATACATAGCCAGTAATATTCATACCAGACAATGACATCCAACAGGAGAAAGATTAGCCACAAACTTGCTGAGTCCCCACCATCAACATCCTGGGGCAGGGGGAGGGGAGGGGAAACCTTGGCCAGAAACTGAACTGGACAAGTCACTTAAACACTGTGGTCCCAAAAGCAGGCTGGAAGCAAGGTATCCCATGGAGAGTCACTCCTCTTTTGACGCCCTAAAGCCTTTCCGTCATGTACAAGGCACAAGTTAGGAGTGCAATGGAACACTCTCCACTTGCCTGGATGAGTGCAACAACAAGTCTCAAGAAACCATCCAGGACAAAGCAGCCCACTTGGAATGGCATCCCGTCAACCACCCTTTACTGGCACTGCAGCAGTTCAGAAGGACGCTCACAACCACCTTCTCAAGTGCAGTTGGGGATGGGTAATAAATACTTGCCTTGTCAGCGACAGCTGGATCCTGACAAATGAACAAAATAGCAATAAGGTTCCAAGTAAGTAGATTCCCCAGTGTAATCAGATATCGATCAAGACTTCCACCCTCATGTCAGATTTCACTTTAGTGAATTATGTTTTGATATTTGTTAAAATGTTACTTATTAGCCTGCCCAGATTACCTTAAGTAATATGGACATCATCTATTCCCAATTATATTTTCTAATGGTTCCATTTAATGCAATGTTAACCTTATTTCCATTATCCTGAGTGTGCAGTATTTCAGATCATCACACTGAAGGTAAGGACATTAGAAGTAGAAGCAGAAGTGTTCCTTTTGGCTGCCCTGCCGTTCTATAAGACCATAGTTAATCATTTCCCTCAGCCGACTTTCCTGCCCCATTCCCTTTAGTTTATTTGATATCTAAATATCTATTGAACTGTTTTGATTATATGCAGTGAACTCAGCCCCCGGAGCCCCCCCGAGCAGAAAATTCCAAAGGTACACTATCTTCTGAGTAAAAAATTCTTATCTCAGTCCTGAATAGCGGACTCCTTATTTTGACACTTTCACCCTGGCACTCAGCACAACGTCCTGGGGAGACATCATTCCCACATCTACTCTATCATGGCTTGTAGGATGACAAACGTGCCACCCCAGGAATTAATCTGGTTCACCTTGGTTACGGTTCCTCTATCACAATTAAATCTAAGTGACCTGTTGCCACTTCCTTAGTTTGGAGCACTGGATCAGTATGCAATATTCTGGCTGCAATCTCATCAGAGCCCTATATAATTGGAGGAGTGGGCGCAACTTTTATTCTTAATCCTCTTCACAATAAAAGTCACATATCATTTGCCTTCCTAGCTGCCTGCTGTGTGTTAACTTTTAGTGCTTCATGTACTGGGACACATACATCCCTCTGAACACCAACACCTGGGTACCTCACCATTTAAAAAAAAACATCTGCCTTTCTATGATTTGTACCAAAGTGGATGGCTTCACATTTTTCCACATTATATTTGATCTGTCATGTTTTTGCTCGTTCACATAACCTGTCTCTATCCCCCAGAGATTGTCTGCATCCTCCTCACAGCCTGGAATGCCACCTAGCTTTGTATCATCGGCAAACTTTATCCCTTCATTGAATTCAATGGTACTAATTGTGAATTGTTGAGGTCTCAGCACTGTTTTCCTACATTATCCCTTGAGTCACAGACTCCATGCAAATGACCCACTTAACTTCTCCAGTAGTAATTTTTTGATCATGTTATGTCTTTAGATCGTCATTCACTCTCACCCATCTTCACCATTTTCAGAAGGTTTCTTTAGACACAAAATATTTGTTTAATTTCTCTGCTATTCTTTCTTTCCCAATACACTTTCACCTCTCTCAGTCTGTGTGGAACACACACTGCCATTTAGCTAATCTATTTATGTTTGCAAATCTACCAAAGCTTTTACAGTCTGTCCTTATGCTTCTCACTAGGCTACCCTTATATCGTGCCTTACTTTTCCTTATCAATGCCTTGTTCCTCCTCTGTTGAACTCTGAAATGTTCACATATTCAGGTTTACTTCTGTTGGCAATGGTATAAGCCTTTTTGTTTTGATCTCATACTTTCTTTAATTCGCAATAGCTAAACCTGGACCACTTTCCCTGTTGGGTTTTTATTTGCCTTGAAGGAATATATATTACTTATAAGCTATGTATTACTTCTTTAAATGTTAACAACTGCTGTCATACTGTCATACTTTTTAGCGAAGTTCCCCAATCTACCATTGCAAAATCTCACCACATGCCTTCATAGCTTGCTTTATTCAGATTTAAGATCCTGGTTTCAGATTGAATAAAATCACTTCTGATGTTTGTATGAGATCCTATCATATTGTAGTCACAGTTGATCATCAGTTAATCCTTTCTCATTACACAATACTAGATCTAAAACTACCTATTCCATCATACTATGCATGAGATTGGGACACAATGAAAACTCAAAGTGTTAACCAGGACTTTGTTTTTAAGTAGGACTTCTTTTCTTCATTTAAAATTATTAACCTGACCAATGCTGGTTACATTATTTTGTTTAATGTTATAGTTTTTCATCTATACTTCATGGTGCAGACATCATTGATATTGGTTTACACTTAATCAGAAATGTTTCTTTTCTGCGTAGTCAATCCTACAGATTTAAAAAATTCCTCTTACACCAGATGGAGAGCTGTTTGTAATTATTACAGGTTTTCCCTGGATAGCTATCCAGATTTATTTTGGGGCAAGTGGTTGTCAGATCTTATTAGAGTAGGATATCCAAGGTACCATTTAACTATCTTCCTTGATCCTCCATTATTACATTGAAAAGGAAATAGAATTGATCATGATTTTTTTTGCTTTAGGAAACTTATTTATTCTGGAAATGTAATGACTAACTATTGGTGGAAAACTGTTGCAAAACTTCTTCACAAGCTGGTTTTTTGTGACATTCACAGGAGGTCATGCTCTCCTCCAAAAATCTGACAGGACTTTTTTTATTCTAAGCCGTAGAAACAAAAAAAATGTTTTCAACAATCCCTTTCAGAGAACAGTACTCTGTTGTTTTTTTGTATTGGTCTATGTCTGTGATTTGATTCTGCCACTTTACAATATCTAATTAGCAGGATACTAGGTGTTTCAGGACTTCCAGGTAATTTCACCAAGTTGGCATTGTATTTTCCTTCCTGTTTCATTGTTCAGCTGGAAAACAGCAATCTTTCCAAGGCAGGCCTTATTCACCTGTTTGTAAAGGCTTCAGTGACAAAGTGAATATTAGCCATGACCATCTGTCTGGGTCTTCCGCTCTGAAACTTCCTTTGTTTGCAACTTTTCCATTGCTAATATATTTCTTAATCAATCTTTCATCATCACTGTTTCAAAGCTACAAGCGTAAACTGGCCTACTCTGTTGCCAAAATAGACTCACAAATTCTGATTGCTAAATACTTAGACATTTTTTCCTTACATTGTGTTCTTTTCCAACAACAATTTTTTGACAGCAAACATAGTTCGTAGAAACAGAATATTATATTAGCAATTATTTGCACATTTTCTTTGTGTACTTCTGCATTCAATCTAAGAAATGATTACCACTTTGATTGAACTGTATTCTACCTCCAGGGGAGTTGATAATGCTCCATTCCGTAACTTGAAACAGTAAACAGACCAGGTAATAAATTCATCTGGGAGGATGTTACTCAGCTGATGCTTCAAAGCAGCCCTTTGGAATGTTGTCATCTTGGACAATGAAAGACTATCTTGTGAAAGGGAGCTGCAAGTGAATGCATTTCTGAAAGTACTGGGATAAAATGTTCAGAACAGAATTAGACATTGTTGACTTTCTGCCCAGTCGATGACACAAAGCCATCCGATAATACTGAGATCTGACTTGCAATTATTTCATAGTTGGTTCATTTGATGACCAGCTGATAAGAACATAAGAACAGAGGAAATAAAAGCAGGAGTGGGCCATCTATCCCTTCAGCCCTGCTCTACCAATCATCAATATTATGACTGCCTTGACACATTTTCCTGCACTATCTGAACCAAAACAGGACACAGTATTAACGTGGCTGGTCTAGTTGAATTTCTTGTCTATAGCAAGCTCAAGGACATTGATAATGGAGCCCTCAATCATTGCCATTAAACATCAAGGGTGGGTACTTAGAGATGATCAGTGTCTAGCACTTGTGTGGCATGAATATTACCTGCCCTTGCCTGAATGTTGTCTAGGTTTTCCTGTACTGAGGCATGAACTGCGTCATTTACTGAAAAGTTGTGAATGGGATTGAACGTTATGCTATACATAGAACAAAGAACAGTTCAGCACAGTGTGAGCCCTTTGGCCCACGATGTTGTGCTGACCTATATAAACCTACACCACGATCAATCTGACCCTTCTTTCCTACATGGCCCATAACCGTCCATTTTTCTTACTTCCATGTGCCTATCTAAGAGTCTTCTAAATGTCCCTATTGTATCAACATCTACCACCACCCCCGGCAGTGCGTTCCAGGCACCCACCACTCTCTGTGTAAAAAACCTACCTCTGATATCCCCCTGAACCTTCCTGCCTTGACCTTAATCTGGTGTCCTCTGGTATTGGCCATTGCCGCCCTGGGTAAAAGGTGCTGGCTATCCATTCTGTCTATGCCTCTCATAATCTTATGGACCTCTATCAAGTCACCTCTCATCCGCCTATGCTCCAAAGGGAAAAGCCCAAGCTCACTCAACCTTTCCTTATAGGATATGTTCTCTAATCCAGGCAGCATCCTGGTAAATCTCCTCTGCACCCTCTCCAAAGCTCCTACATCCTTTTAATAATGAGGTGGCCAGAAGTGTGGTCTAACCAGAGTTTTATAGAGCTGCAACATTACCTCGCAGCTCTTGAACTCATTCCCCTGACTGTAATAGCAAACATCCCCACTTCTGACTTTACAATGGAAGGAAGGCCACTGAAGCAACTGAAGATGGTTGGGCCCAGGACACTGCCCTGATAAACTCTTGCAATAATGTCTGGGACTGGATGATTAACGTTCATCAACTACAATCATCTCTCCTTGTGCTAATTATGACTCTACCATTGGAGTGTTTGCCCCTTGAAGCTCTTTGAATTCAATTTTACCTGGGTGCCTTGATGCCACACTTGGTCAAAAACTGCCTCATTTCAATCTTTAGAATTCAGCTGAAAAACACAATGATGCTGGAGGAACTCAGCAGGCCAGGCAGCATCTGTAGAGAAAAGCAGGCGGTCAACGTTTCGGATCAGGACCCTTCTTCAGGACTGAAGATAGGAAAAGTAGAAGCCCGATATATAGGGGGGAAAAGCAGAGCAGTGATAGGTGGACAAAAGAGGGGAGGCGGGGTGAGCACAAGATGGTGATAGGTAGATGCAGGTAAGAGACAGTGATAGGCAGGTGGGGGGAGGAGGGGAGAGCAGATCCACCGGGGGACGGGTAAAAGGAAAAGAGAGAAAGGAAAAAAATGTTGAAAAATTAGGCTAGGAAAGGGAAAGGAAATGGTGGAGGAGGGGTTGTGGGGAAGAGATGTGGGGATTACTTAAAGTGGGAGAATTCAATGTTCATGCCATTTGGTTGCAAGGTTCCACAAGACGCTCATTATTAGAAGGATGTAGGAGCTTTGGAGAGAGTGCAGAGGAGATTTACCAGGATGCTGCCTGGATTAATCCTGCTTGTTATGAACAAGATACACCAAGGTATTTTTCTACATCGACAGAGAGAGGACAGTGTCGTAGCTGTTCTGGAACAGCTTGGCTGGAGGCGCAGCTCGCAATGGAATGCAAATACGCAGTATTACAGCTGGGACATTGTCTGGTCCCACAGTCTCTTCTCCACGGATGCTGCCTGGCCTGCTGAGCTCTTCCAGCATCATTGTGTTTGTCTTCTAGATTCCAGCATCTGCAGTCCTTTGTTTCTCCGGAATTCAGCTCTTTGATCCATGTTTGGACCAAGGCTGTGATGAGGTCTGGAACCAAAAGGTCTCGGTACAACCCAACCTAGCATCAAAGCAGGTCACAGGTGAGTAAGTGCCACTTGATAACACCATGCATGACACCTTCCATCACTTTACTGATGAGTAGAATAGGGTGGAAGTTAGCCAGATTGGATTAATCCTGCTTTTTGTGAACAAGATACACCTAGGTAATTTTCCACATTGACAGAGAGAGGACAGAGTTGTAGCTGTTCTGGAACAGCTTGGCTGGAGGCACAACAAGCACTGGAATGTATTCAGTATTACAGCTGGGACATTGTCTCGTCCCATAGTCTTTGCTAAACAGTGCTCTCTGCTGCAGCTTGATATCACAAGGAGTGCTCCAAATTGGCTGGAGACTGGCTTCTGTGATGGTGGGATCTCTGAAGGAAGCTGAGATGGAACCTACACTCTGCCCTTCAGGTCAAATACGGCTGCAAGTATCTTATCCTTGTCTTTAACACTCCCATGATGGGGTTTACCATGTTCTTGGAGCCTCCTCCTATCAGCTGGTTACTCATCCACAACCATTCATGACTCCATATGGGAAATATACAGAGCTTCAATCTCATAATTGATCGCTTAGCTCCATCTATTGTATGCTGGTCTTATGGTTTAGCATAAGTAGTTCTGTGCTGAGGTTTCATCGAACTATTTTTAGGAGACACAAGAGACTGCAGATACTAGACTGTAGAGCGACAGACAATCTGCTCGAGGAACTCGGTGGGTTGAGCAGTATTTGTGGGGGGAAAGGAATTGTTGGTGTTTCGGGTTGAAACCCTGATTCAGGACCGATGAGTGATGAAACCAAATGGAGTCTGTAAGTGAGAATAAGTGTGAGGGATTATGGACCAGGAATAATTGTGGGTAAGCAAGGGTGTAAAGAAGATGAAGGTACATGTCTCCAGCTGTTAAATCCCTACTTCCATATCCCAAAGACATGCTGATAAGTTAATGGGCTATGTGTGAGGGGGAGTTGATGTGACAGAGGGAAAATAAATGAGGGAATTGGACTGATGGGAATGCTCGGAAAACTGGCATAGACTCGATAGACTGAATAGTCTCCTTCTGTCCTGTGATGAAATGTGAAGTATGGTAGGTTAATTGGCCACTGTAAGTTGCCCCCAGTGTGTAGAGGAGCGGTAGACTCTATGGTGAGGTTGAGGGGAATGTGGGGAGATTAAGATGGATTACGGTAGGATTAATGTAATTGGGTGGATGATGGGCGGTGTGCTCAGGGAGCTGACGGGTCTGTTTCTGTGCTGTATCTCTCTCACTCTTTGACTCTAAGTGTGAAATACCACCAGCACTGTCTCCTCAAGGGAAGTCATTTCCCTTCCCTTCCCCTGGTCAGAGCTTCTGCTAGCAATTATTGTGGGCTGTATTGACCCGGAGGAGAATGGGTAGTGACTGTGAATAAGTATGTTGACAGATATGTTTGTGTGTGTGTAATGTGATGCCTCACATGGTTGAAGAGCTCCGTGATGTGTCTGCCTGCCTCTGACTGATGCATTATTATGGATTGTGTAGTGTTAGACCATGTGTGCAGTTTAGGGATTCTGATGTTTTGATGCTGCTATAGGTGAAGTTATTGGGAAGTGGGATGGAAGGGAGGTACAGTGACACAACAGTTAGTCTCTGCCTCACAGCTCCAGGAACCTGGGATCAATCCTGACCACATGGAGTTTGCACCTTCTCCCTGTGACTGAGTGGGCTCCTACATCCCAAAGACATGCTGGTTGGTAAGTAAATCTGTTATTGTAAATTACCTCTTAGCGTAGGTAAGTGGCAAAAGAGAAGGAAGTTGATGTGCATGTGAAAGAGAATACAGAAAAAATGAGTAATGGGACTGATGGGATTGCTCTGTTGTGAGCTAGCATGGAACAAATGGACCAAATAGCCTCCTTCTGTGTCATTATAAGTATGTAAGCAAATGGTGAGATGGGATCTTATGGTGACCACTCATTACTGGAGTCAGTCTGACTGGCTGTGACTTCCTTAGTCACCTACTCCACATGCTGTCTATTAATTGTCTCCCTGGCTTCTTCTTTTTTCTTTACTCAACAATACCTCCTCCATTAGCTTCTCCAGTGTCACCCCAGAGACCCTGAACCATTTCCCTCAATCCCTGAAGCCATCCTGATGCATGCCTTTGTCTGTCAGCCAGTGCACTCCACAGCTTCAATATGTATGTGTTCAAGCTATAAATCCCACTCTCAGAGGAGTGCTATTAATCAGTATGTCACCGCAAAGCCTGCAGGTCCTCAATTTAGTGCTTCCATGCATATTTAAGTCATAACAATTAGCCCCAAGTTTTCAGGACGTTTACGTGGGTGTGCTTTATTAGCATCACATTCATAGGGTCTGTTTCCCCAAAATCACTTCTGATAAAACTCTGGGCTAACTGAGAATCACAGAAAGCCCAGCTAATTTCTCTTTATCTGTTCTTGCTCCTGTGCAAAAAATAAGAGTGGTACTTCAGGCCTATCCATGAACTAAAGAGATGTGTTTGCAATGAAAAAGTTCAGGAAGCAGTGGTTGATTTTAACACAGCAGTGATTTAGTGCTGGAATTACGTGGAAAAAATTGAATGCATTTTAATGCAGTGGGTGGTTTTAACATTGGGATTTGAAGATAGGAAAGTTTAACTTGGCTGTAAATCTATTGCAGGTGAAAAACTGAAAACCAGCAACGAAACACATCACTTGTGGTATTAGAGCTGCCATTCTATTAATACTGACTGGAAGATTTAACATCCATGTTTTAGCTCTATTATTAATACCCTTGACTTAAGCTGGGCTACAGAGAGGACAAACTGCCTCTTCAATATTTATCGACTAACAGTATCAGTGTTAAAATAAGCTGTTTTCGCTTGTGTATTGTTCTTTAAATTTCAACATAAGTACAGTAGGTAGCTGTGTCAAAGTCCCTTGAATATAATTTATTCAGAAATTATAAGGACATCTATGCTCACTAATGCTGATGAGACAATGTTTTGGGGGCAGATGTGACGTTAGGATGGGGATGGGCAAAAGTGCTGGGGGTGGTGAAATATAGTGGAATCATCAGAATGGAGAATGAGTGAGGAAGGAACTCCGATGTGTTTGGGTCAGTCTGCTGCTCAAGCACTGTGCAGGCTGTTAGAAGAGTGACTAAACTGACTGATATGGTTTATAAGGAAAAGCTACATAATTTCTGTGAGGCTGGCACTTAGTGCAAGGTAAATAATTGTCACACGTTGTAGCACTGGTCAGAAGAAAAGAGGTGTCTCCTTTATATCTTCAATATCCCCAAGGACAGCTTTACAACATGGATGGTTATTGACAATCTTACTACAAAGACCAATTGTGTTTACAGCTGAATAATAGGCATATAATTGAAAACTGTGGGTTTTCACCAGCAGTGTAGTAAAGCTCTTTGATTTATCTCACGCCCATGTTTCTTGTTTCAGATGTCTATGCCATTCACATAAGTAAGGGGGTTTACATTAGAGCATTTGTTGCACATCAGTGCAACACAAAGCCGAGCTCCTTCAAACCTCCAGGGCATGGCCTCTTGAGACAGAGCTCCTGGGAAAAGTCATTGGAAGTCTCCTTGGGTCTACACATTGTGCTGAACAGATAGTGCCAGGCAGGTCTGCGTCTCTTCCAATATTGCATAATTAATTTAGCTTCTGTTACAGCATCCTGCTGCTCATCTCCCCCCAGCATGTATATCATTTAAAGTGAAATCCCCATTGGCAAAGGCATCATTGAGGCTGGTAATTGCCTTGAAACGCATTCATTTTCAAGGGTAATGCACTAAGGAAAGGCTTCCTGAGCAGAACAGTGAAAAACATTCCCAATACCTCAGGTAAGTTCATAACTATTTCCGATGAGCATTGTCCCATTAACCATATACGTTCGCTTAAGTAAATGGGACCTTTGAAAAGTGGCTGACATTCGCAAGGCCAGATGGAAGGTGGAAGATACTGCACTGAGAATAAGTAACTATTTCAACAATAACAGCATCAACATCTTGCATTTATGTAGAGCGTTGATATGGTAAAGTGCGGTTAAGCGTGGTTAAGGGGTAATTTACAGTAACAGCTTTCACAGGAACATTGCCAAACAAAAACTGACATGGAGCCAAAGAAAAAGAAATTACGACTGGTGACTGACAGCTTGGTTAAAAGGATTGGTTTCACAGAGTTTCTTAAAGCAGGAGAGAGACTTGGAGAGTTGACAAGGTTTAGGGAATTCCAGTGTTTTGGGCTTATACAGCTGCAGACCAACTAACTCAGTCAGATGCTCGCTGCCGCTGGAGTATAGATTTTGCTTCAGCCTGCACTAAAAATGAAATTTGCAACAGAGCACTTCTTCTTTGGACCCAGGTAGACATTAGCACAGGCAGAAATTCCTGCATAATTGACAGCAGCCTGAACGCACTGCAGCAAGCCAGAAATTTCAGGGCCATTGTTTCTCCAAATTCACTTTATTTGGTAAGCTGTGCAGCCGGTGTTTAATTGCCCTCCAAAGTAGTCTGATAGGCCAGGAAACAAAGGAGGCAAACACAAAATCGTGTCAATGACGCCCACCTCTTAAGAATGAGTAAAAGAAACATTTTATTTAGTCAGCTAATGGTCTAGTTATTACAACTGCTCTTTTTATAAAATGGACATGAAGAATAACAGAAGGGAGAACCAAGCGTTTTAAATGAGCAGGAGATAGTGAATAAATTCTGTTGGGAAGCTCAGACTAACATGTATTAATATTATTGTGCAGCAGTGCAGCACAAAATTTTACTGTTAATATCCCGCCATCCAGGAGTGACAACATCTGTTACTATGGCAGCTTTTAGTTCTTGTAGCAAATCATACTGCAACAATTAAACTGTATGATGAAATTTCCAATTTCATAGCATGCTACATTGGAATTTTGCTGAATGCTAATTGCTGTAACTGCAAACCTAAATTGAAAGCACACATTAATAGTTAGCAAATTGATAAGCATTTTTTTCATAATAAAAACATTACATCTCTTTCATTAGATGATTAGATGCTGCAGTAGGAATGAAGTGCTTATTTGACTAATTGGCCACAGTTACAATTGGGCAGTAAGAGGATTCTCGCTATTAGTGTATTGACTGCTAAATTTACCCTAAGGGTGAGAGAGTGAGTAACTCATTAATATCACAAACACAACTAGATTATGTACACGTGCTAAATAGCTATCCAGGTGTGCAAATTGAAATTTTGCTCAGCAGTAAGTATTGAGTAAAATTCACTCGTTGCATATGTGATCTCGAAACTGTTATTTCCATGGTGTGCACAGGTGTGCTTTAATCTTTTTTGTGCTTGTGTGTTAAATGGCAAGTTGAAAAGGAGAGTGTAAGTGCTTTTTGATGATTGTGTGCTTGTTGGTTTCTCCATCACTCCTTAGCTGCTAAAATGGTTGTAACATAAGTAAAATAAAATAGATTTTAGCAACATGGACATACCTGAACTATTGTTTAGAGGAAGGATCAGTGCTCATGGTCAATTCAGCTAATCAGTAGGCTAGTAGAAGAAAATGACAAGGTAAAGGACAACATCATCATTCTGTATGGAGAGCAGGGACAGACTTGTTATGTCTCATTGTGCAAGTCAATGTTGTCAGTAACCCATCTATTGAAGTCAGTTTTTTTCTACATTGAAAACATTGTGTACTTTAAGATAACAGATACAAGTTTTGGAATTCATTGATTCCCTGCTCATCAAAATTATGATATCTCATATAACTTACACACAGCTTAGTTAATCAGAGCAGTACACTGAATTAAGAAATGCTCAAATAATTAAACGTTAAATCTCTTTAAAGTTCAATAATATTCAACATTGAAAGCTCACAGTAAACACTTTTAATGACAATCTTGAAGTTGCACCAGTCACCTGATAGCTTTTCAAAGACTCAAATATCTAAATAGCTGCAGACCACTTGACCGTGTTGTAAGTAATGTAGTTATGTCCAGTTTGTGTTATTGAGTTATTCCATCATTTCCTGCATTCATTTCTGTGAGATAGTGAAGGAATATTGGCAGTATCTTTGTGAAGTAGGCAGTACATAGTAAGCATTTTAATTACAATCCACCACCCACTGCTCTGCGCCAACTGCAGGAATACCTGTCATTATTCATGGACTTTAAAAATAACCTTTTTCAGACGTACAAGCACTGGTGCATGTAAGCTTTCAAACTGACATACCTCAGGGAAAGTCATCAAATAAGTTCAGTTTCAATGATCCAGAGCTGTGATAAACTGAAGCAATTTATTTTTTTGTGACCACTGCTCTAGGACATTGTGTTTAAATGGGTAGTAATCTTGTGTAAAAATGTCACCAGCACAAGAGTGTCTGCTGAAAGGAAATTTATAACCACGGGTAAATCAATATGCATCATGTGCACTTGAGCATTCAATGATCGATCCATTCTCATTACGAGAAAATAAATGCAGATATTCCTCTTGCAATATTCAAATTGCATTTATTTTTGAGGAAAAGGAAGGTGTCCTCTTGAACTTAGGTTCTGATTTAATATACCTGTGTGGGATATCTGTTCTCTGTGGATTCCTTATATCCAACAAAGTCCATTTGCGCAGTGTGCAATGCAATATATGTGAGGTGTAAAGAATTCAAAACAAGGCATGCCCTCTTTACTCAAGGGCTCATCACAGGCCACTGCTCTGGAACCTTATGTAAACATTGTGTAGCCCAGTGAGTAGTTGCTCACATGACTAAACCACCTATATCTTCCTTCACTTTAAAGCTTTCTTCTTCACTGACATATCACACAAAGTCACCTGAGGTATGAAGGGGCTCAACACTTTTTCCAGGCCCAGATGAAATATTTCCCTAGCGGTTTAAAGGAGGGAACTTGCGGAATCTCTGACTACAACTTTTCAATTTTATCTGGCTACAGGAGTAACACCAGAGGATTGGAGGGCCTCTATCGTTGTAGCTTTGTTTGAAATGGTAGGAAACGGGAAAAGGGGGTGGTGGAAAGGGTTGGTCATTTAATTACAGATGAGCAAATTTGGCGATGGGTCAACTATTGGAATCAATTCTAAGGGACAATATAAATCCTCATTCAGAAAGGCACTGTGTAATCAGGGAGAGTTTGCAAGGACTTGTTAAGGGAAGTTCATGTCAGACCAAATTAATTGAATTCTATAAGGAGATAACAAGAAGAGTTGATGAGGACAATGTGTTTGATGTAGTCTATAGTAACTTTAGCAAGGCTTTTGACAAGGTCCCTCATATCAGGTTGGTCAAAAAAGTAAGAACTCATGGGTTCCAAGTGGGGAGGAGAGCAAATGTATTGACAATTTGCTCAGTGGCAGGAAGCAATGTGTAATGGTTGTTGAGTGTTTTGTCACTGGAAGGCTTTTCCCAGTGGGGTCCTCTAGGACATATTACTCGGTCCCTTGCATTTTGTAATATGTATGAATGATTGAGACCTCAATGTAAGGGGCTTGATGAAGAAGTTTGCAAAGATACATGGCGGCACGGTAGTGTAGCTGTTAGCATGACGCCATTACAGCGCCAGCGATCGGGGTTCAATTCCCGTCGTTGTCTGTAAGGAGCTTGTGCATTCCTCCCATGTCTGTGTGGGTTTCCTCCGGGTTCTCTGGTTTCCTCCCACATTCCAAAGACGTATGGATAGGTTAACATGAGTTTAATTGGGCAGCGCAGACTCATTGGGCTGGAAGGCCCTGTTACCGTGCTGTAAATAAAGTTTTTTAAAAAAAGCTGACCGCGTGATTACCAATGAGAAGAAAGACTAGCCTGCAGAAAGATATAGATGGGCTAGTCATTCAGGTAGAAGATAGCAATGAAACTTAATTCACATAAGACTGTGGTAATGCATTTGGGGAGTGCAACAAAGCAAGGAATTATACAATACCCTGGGAAGATCCAGAATGGTGTGGAGGAGTAGAGGGATCTTGAAGTGTATGCCCATAAGTCCTTAAATTTAGCATGATATATCAACAACCTGGTTAAAATGGCAACAAGATGATCTTCTTTATTTGCTGAGACACAGAATACAAGAGGATTTAAGTTATGCTGGAACTCTATGCAACACTCGTTTGGCCACAGTTTGAGGACTGTGTGCAATTCCGTTCACCACATAAGTGCAAAGCTGTGATTGCACCAGAGAGGAGATTTACAGCCGTACTGTCAAGGCTGGAAAATTGATGTCATGAGGAGAGGTTGAATCAGCTCGTGTTATTTTCCTTGGAACAAAGGAGTCTGAGGGGAAAGTTATTTGTTTAAAATTATGAGTTAAAATAAATAGGAAGGACCAATATCCCTTAGCCAAGAGGTCAGACAAAGCAGATGGCATATGTAAATTTAGAGGAATTGGGAAAAAGGAGATGAGGGAAATGATTTTTTACCCAGCGGATGGTAGGAGACTGGAATTCACTGTAGAATGAGTAGAGACAGACACCCTCATCACATTTAACTAGTACTTGGATGTGCTTTTGAATGGCTGTGATCTGCAGGTCAATTGACCTAAAGCTGGAAGTGAGATTAGACTGGACACCTCTCTTTTTGTAATATTGGTATATTTCAGGATTTCACTGTTCTCCTCCCTGAATTCCCTGAATTCCCTAGCTTCCATGACCTTCTTCACAGTAAATACAAATGAGAAATACTCATTTGAGACCTTGCCCATCTCCTGTGGCTCCACACATAGTCAGTGGTCAATCGTTGAGGTTATTGTCATGTGCACAAGTACATGTATGTACAAGTGCAAAGAAAAACTTACTTGCAGCAGCATCACAGGCACACAGCATCACATAAGCAGCATTCATAAGAAAAACATAAATATGGGACCTATTATCTCCCCAGCTATCTATTAGGATTCTTCTTTATCTTATCTGACAAGGATAACTCACCTTCTGTTTTTGTTATCCTGATTTCCTTCTTAAATATAATCATACACTCCCTATACCACTTAAGGGATTCATTTGATCTATACCTGACATATGTCTCTCTCGTTTCTTGACCAGACCCTCAATATCCCTTGATAGCCAGTGTTCCCTAATCCTGCCAGACTTGCCCTTCATTCTAACTACCCATTCTGACAGGAAGATGTTGGCCCTGAACTCTTCCTCTTTCACTTTTTAAAGCCTCCCACTTGCTAATCATCCCTTTACCCACTAACCGCCTCTCCCGATCAACCTTTGTAAGTTCCTGCCTAATACCATCAAAATTAGCTTTGCACCAATATAGGACTTTAACTTGTGAAACTGTCCTATCCTTTGCCATAACTACTTTAAAACTAATAAAATTATTGTCACTCGTCCCAAAGTTGCTCTCTCCACTGACATTTCAGTCACTTGCCCTGCCTCCCTTCACAAGTGGAGGTCAAGTGTTGTCCCCTCTCTAGTAGAGCCATCTACATATTGCTTGAGAAAACTTTCCTGATCACACTTAATAAATGTACATACTTCCTTAGGTAAGGAAACTAAAATTCTACACAATGCTCCAGATGCAGCCTTTATTGTAGTCATACAGAACTGTAATAGGAATTTCTTACTCCTGTATTAAAATCCTCTCACAATAAAGGCTAACATAGCATTTTCTCTCTTACTCACTTGCTGCACCTGTATTTAAACCTTCAACACCTTGCGTATATGCACAGTTGGGTCCGTTTGAACCCAGTCTCTTTACAAATATTCTGCATTTGTGCACCAAAGTGGATAGCTTCACATTTTTCCAGATGTTATTCTATCTGCCACATCCTCATCCACTCCCTCAGCTTATTCTCATCCCCTTGAAGCCTCTCCACATCCTCCTCTATGCTCACAATCTCACATGGTCAGCAAATTTGGAAATTTGATTTGGTCCCTTCAGCCAAACTGTAATATCGATTGTGAAAAGTTGAGGCATAATTAGTCACAGCCTGCCAACCTAAGAAAGGTATGTTTATTCTCATTCTTTGCTTTCATTCCAATAACCAATTCTCAATCTGCCTCGGTATATTACCCAGAATTCCTTGTGCCCTAATACTGTTGGTCAAGCTCCCTGGTGGGATCTTATCCAATGCCTCATCCATTGGCTCTCTCTGTCTATTCTACTAGTCACATTCTCAAAATACTTAGTCACATATGATGAAAATAAAAAAAATGCAGATGTGGAAAGAGAAACAGTTAACATTTCAGGTCTGGGACACTTTTTGTTAATTGTTTCTTTCCACAGATGCCGCCTGACCTATTGAGTGTTTCCAGTATTTTCCCTTTTTATTCAAATACGATTTTCCTTTCATAAATCCATGTTGGCTCTGCTCAGTTCTATTAGTCTTTTCAAGGTGTCCTGTCATTGCATCCTTCATTATAGTGGTTGTCCCTTCCATTGCACTCTTGGATTGCCCAGATTCTGTTGGAGTATTGTCCACCTCTGGTCTCAATGATATTGCCTCACTGTGGCTCTCATCAGCAACGTGTAAGAGCCTCTCTGCCATTAGAGGGAAGCACTTCAGAAATATTTTCTATCTCACAGTTGGTATTGTACATTATGCTTAAGTGTTCAACATGGACTTTGTGGAATCTATTGCCAATTGTTACTGTTTAATTCTCAGAATAACTTTATCACTTCTGAAAGTTGTACTTCTTTGCTATCTAAAGCTTATTTCCAGTGTGGGATATGCATTTTCTTTTTTGTTTTCTTTTAACACCCAGCTGCAGAATTTACAAACACACATAAGATGCAAGGAACCACAGACAAGGCACACACTCTAAGAGCTCCTTGCAGACTAACTCTCTGGAACTTCCTATAGCCCAGGAAGTAGTTAGTCAAATGACTGCCAGAGAATGTTTTGAAACAATGATTATTGTTCACCACCAATATTATTTATACCATTTCCCTGTTTTCAGTCTTTGGATTATGAGAGAAACTGGTTGAGGGCTGTGTGGAAAGTTTAATAACAAGGTTGAAGATCAAGTCCGATGTATTGAAGGACCACACTGTAAATGATTTTTCCATAGTTTTACTTGTGATAAACATTAATGTAAAGCTGGAAGATAGGTTCACATTTATGATAAGAATCCTAATTACAAATATACCAAAGTTTGAATTATTTTGTGTTGAAGGATAGCTCTTCATTTTGAGCTCCATAAGTAAAATTCACTTCATTAATGAAGGGTCAGATCTGCAGCATTTCATTAACCTTTACATCCTATCTGATCTGCTTTATATTTGTACCAGTTTCTGCTTTTTTTAAATAGAGCATCCAGAAGCTTTTAATGGACTGTTATGTCATTGAACTAACCATGAGACAAATATTCATGTTTTGCACTCCAAATGGACTGCACTTCCAATGTATTTGCCACACATGGATTTTGTCATTGGAAGCGTTAAGAACAAAAAATTAACCCATTAAAATGAATGTTCCTCTCTATATCATATGCCTTCCTAAAGGACATGTGCGCATTTAAAATACTATAGGTATTCAGTTCCCTTTCTTTATCTTGACACAATTTGTTCAACTTGGTTACATAAATCATGGCAAAAAAAATACTTGGCTTAATGGTTTCATTTTACTTTGAAATTTCACAAAGAGGTTGTTGAAGAGTAATTACTTTAGGAATTTCAGTCTGGTAACTTGGACCTTCACCAGCTGTACTAAATTCAAATGAAGCAGCTGGCAATAATTTTTGTTTAAATTTGGATAGATTCCAAAGATTATGGGGTGATTTTTCTTTAACTTGACAATGTTTGATTGAGTTGTTTTCTGTCATAGAATATTTTTAAAGTGCTATTTTGAATCTTAAATCATTGGTTAAACATTGGATTTCTCCATAGTCCTGCAGATGTCAAAGGTAGTTTCATAGCTTCTTTGTTCATACAAGGAACAAAATAGATTTGTAATCATTTAAGAACTTCTGACAAGTTACTTCTAGTAGCAATATTCAATGATAACACGTTATTGAAATACTGCCAGTGGAAAAACTTCATGCACAAGTTGAAATGTTAAGAAGGCAACTTATAATTCTGTGGATAAAACCTGATAAAGAATTTTCAGATTATAGCAGCTTGTTGGTATTTATACTTTCTATCAATAAAATCCTTGGCCTGTCATACTTTGGAATATTTGACCATCTAACTCTGGTCAATCATTTATGTCATGATATTGGTATTGTTAAATTTTGCTCTCAAGGGATTGAATTTATAACATGAAGGCTCTGAAAATATGAATTAGAATTCAGATCAAAAAATATTTCTCTTTGAATATTACTTCAACCAATATAATAAAGATTTGGGAAAAGCACTCTGGTAAACATTCAGTGATAATGAAAATAGAATGTGCTAAACTTGTATTCTTCAACATCCTCAATATCAAGATCGTGCCCAAGAAGTCAAAATTGCCTGTTCTGAGCACAGTTGCTGACTAACTTTTCAATATTTATTTTGTTTCAGATTTCTACTGCCTGCAGTGTTTTAATTGTAACAAATGTGTTTTGTACAATCAAGGTGAGTCTGTGTGTAAAGGAACACATGGCCTGCTAATAACAATGTTCAGTGGTGGTGAACCTAAAAGAATGTCAACTGCAGTCATCTAATTTATGATAAGGTTTCCAACAGTCCTCCCAATCTCGTTATCTTCCGTAACAGATACAGGAGTCCCATCTTGGTATTCATGTAAAGATTGTGTGTTTCTATTATATAATACAGATGGATAATTCATTGGCTCGAGGTTGTCTTGGAATTCTAGTTACCATCATTTAAAGAACTTTGGATCTACATTTTTTTTACATGTGCAGTTACACCTGCATACTAACCTGTGGTAGTATGTGCTCAAAGGAAAAGGTAAGATTGCAGGGTGACTGTTAATAAGCCACCAAGGCAACACACTCCATTATGTATTTGTTCCCTGTACTAACAATAATTGGTGCCAAATGCAAATTTGTTTACATTTCAATTCAATGTACTTGAACCTGGAGAAATAGCCGAAAATGGCAAATGATTGATTGGCAAGTTGCATCATTTTCCTTTGTGATAGTTGAACATTTGCTGTATTGTCTAAATCAGTGCATATTTTTTAAAGTTGCTGGTATTATGTGTCTTAGAGACAGACAGATCCTCCTCAACAACTAAAACTAAATTGCACAATAAAAAGCAAGGCTATATATCAGGCAAATGACATAAAATTCAAAACTGGCAATTGTCTGCAGCTCTAGTGGATGCATTTGAAAAAGAAAACACTGATGTTGGGAGTAAGAAGTATAACGTGTCAATTGGTAGCTCTTTCACAACTAATTCAGAAGGTCCCGATCACACTCAGAGATTAGGGTACATAATTGAGGTTGACACTTCAGTGCGCCCCTTAGGGATGATGGTGCAATTGTTTGTGCTGTCCTTGAAATGATAGACCAAGTTCCATTCTGCTCCCTCAGGTGGGCATAAAGCTTGAAATGTGAGTTAAGGTGCAGGAAATCACCTCCCATTGTCCTAACATTTGCCCCTCAACTAACATCACTAAAATGGATTATTTTATGTGGGAGCTTGCAGTGAAAACTTGGCCAGCACATTTCTTATGTTAAAATAGCAATTACATTTCAAAATTACTCCATCTGCTGTGAAGTGTTTTTTAGCACACTGAGGTTGTAAAAGGCACATTGTAAAAGCAAATTCCTTATTTCTTTGCTTTTAAGTCTCTGCCACTTCCACTCCGAACTCAGCAGCAAGGAAATTAGCAAATGGTTATGGCTGTAATACCTCCAGTTTTAACTCTTATCTACCTGAATGCAAAACTGCTAGTCTGGTTAATATTATTCTGCAGAAGCATGTGCTATTTCTTCAGTGAAAACACTTTAATATGGCACCTTTCAGAAGCTCAGGATATCTTAAGATGTTATACATCCAATGAAGTTCTTCTGAAATGTGGGCACAGTTGTGATGTATGTAAGGGCTTGCTTTAATTAAGCATTGCTCACAATGCCAGGAGAACCTCATTTCACAGCCAGTGGAAAATGATCAGGAGCAGAAACTCTTACTGATGTTTCCTGTCCTGGTCCAAGCCCTTGAGATTAATTATAGTGCCACCGTGGCTGAGATCGAGCAACTCTTTCTTGATCTCTATGACTCATTGGAGAAACTCACCGAACAGTTGTTCTTTTTAATGGGGAAATTACACTTCTGACTTTCTTGCATGACAGTATAATATTGTTTGACTGAAGAATTGTTCATTCTTTTACACACCATTAACACATTCCTCCACTTCTAATTTCTTTATTAATATTTTGCCAGCATATAATGTTCCCGAAACTTTCCATTCCCTTTTGGATTGTGGACCAGACAGGTAGATCAGGTTGCTGATTGCATATTATATATATAAATCTAACCCCGATGATGAACCCAGCACAATGTATTTCAATCTAGTCTCACAGAGAAATGGAACACAATGTGGGAAGACAGCATTCTTGAGTGCAATAGCCTAATTATCTCATCTCTGCATGTGTATCCTCATCATTAAAGCTGGATTTACACCTACTGTAAAATTAAATGTAATAGATCTCAGTATGAAGAACTTGTGCTTATGCAGCACAGCAGTCAACCAAAAACTTCTAATGCATCCTGAAACTCAGCTGCTTGGCATTCCCTCAGTATAGCTTCAGTAGATATTCTGTTCAATAAGAACAGTGATTGATATGCTGAACTGAAGAAAATTTAAATGCTAATAGTTAGCTTTTGAAGGCTCCAAGCTCACCTGAACATAAAGTATTTTACTGCTTATTTAAAAGTTCGTATTTTAGTTCTCATCATCGTGGATCAATCTGATTTAAAAGCATCCAAGCCTATTTTGTGGGGATCGTGGCATTTGATACCTGTGATATAAACACAATGGGGTCGAGCTCTTCTCTGGGCAGACCTTGGGCCTCTGGGTTGAAGAATTCACCAACCAGCTGCCCACTGTCCTCATGGTCTATTCTGAGGCCGCTCTGGAAAATCCACCCATGCTGGGTTGCCTTAAGAAGGTTGGACTGTGGAAAGGCTCCACTAACAGGGAAGGCAAAGGGAGAACAGGAGCAGCCAGCCTCGGTTGCTGGAACCTGGGAACTGCTTCTGCTTCCTTTGGCCTCCCAAAAATAAGTTTAGCTTTTGACAGATCCTCAGTAGCAACGGGGTCTAGAATGCTGGAAAACATTAAACCCTTGTGGAAGCACAACAAGCAACCAGTCAGAACGAACATGCAAAGAGAAGATGAGCCTTGAAACTGGGCTGGTGAATACACAATGCTTGTGCAGCTGGACCTGGTTAAGAAATGGGGAGATATCATAATCTGATTCCTGTACCTAGTTTTAATAGGCTTTAGCTGCACTTATGCTAACACTTTCACCAACATGGCAGCCAGCAGGACCCGACTAAAATGTCCATATGTGTATAAATATCTGGAGCCAATTCATCTCCAGAAGTGTCCAAAAAATGTACAGCAGACAACCACAGTTTATGGCCTGTATGTCAATCTGATTTGTTGAAGAACTCTGCCTGGAAATTCATTTATCCTGGTTTGTTTCACCTCACTTTTGAAATTCAACCAGACACTTCTGGGCACAAGTCACCTTTGCAGTCCAATGGGATTTCCACATCAGGTGTGAGCAAAATGTAATCATTCATCGTACTACATCACTTTTAAGTTGTTTTGCCATGAACTTAGACTGCTTTGTCTCTGGAAGACCCATTGCTGGACTACTGCAGTTCTAGTCTAGGACACCAACTAGGTAGGTAAATTCCTTACCTTTAACCTTTGCTCCCCAACCCCACCCACATCCAACCCCTCTGTAAACCATAGATGCTCCCACCACTGCTCCAATCACTGTCCCACCAGATCCGACCACCCCAACTCCTATCTTCTAACCACTCATCACAAGCAATCTCCCAATTTCTAGACCGGTTTACAATTAACTGAATCCTTGGGTCCAATCTGATGCCCCAATGTCCCCTGCCATTGATCCTACCAGTCCCAGACTTGCCCTCCCGTTGGCTCTGCCAGTCCCAGAATCACCCTTCCATTGGCTCTGCTATTCCTGGAAACACCATCCCACTGGTTCTGCCAGTACTAGACATGCCCTCCCACTGACTCTGCCAATCCCAGTTGCCTGGTTCCCTCCATGACTTTAGCAGTAGATCCACTAAAACTCTGAGGAAACTGTAGAAGCAACTATCTGCAGTTTTTTGCTCTGTTTCTTTAGATGCTCATCACAGAGAAAATTTGTGAAATTTCCAGGTGTAACGGCTTAGTGTTAATACAAAATCAAAGTGCTTCACACCTACACTGAAACTGCAACATGCACACAGAAAAGAATCAATGAAAAGGTATCTGTTTCCAGCACCTTGTCCTGTAAAGCCAACCAGATTAATTGAATATTTGTTTTAATCATTGTCTTTCTCACACAGATTGATTTGCACCAGCTCATTTACATATTTCATCATGATTTACCTCATTATCTATCCAGCAACATTGAAGGCAAATGGATCATGGATTCAGAACAATAAATCACTATTCTGCCACAATAATAGTCAATTAAGAAAATCTTTATAATATTATTTTACTATTTCCTGTTGTTTTGCTTGTATTCTTATTGGAACCATATGATGACACAAATAGCAAAATTTACATCCTTTTCTGTTACTTTACTAAGTAACGATGACTTGTGATCGATTCTTCACTCCTTTCGATAGAGTTTGTTTAATTTCATTGACTGCTCTGGTCACCACATTACACAATTAAAATGGAAGAACTGTATAAGGTTATTGATCAGGCCATTGTAGTTGCCAAGGCCGCCTTCCTTCACTTTCGACTTATTGAGTCAAGTTTCTCTCCCTGTTATGCAGATCATTTTACGTTTAAGACAAGTTTTGAGGGCACACATTGCTAGCTAGTACTTTCTACAACAGGAATAAAAACTCAGAAGTTAATGTTTATGCTATTATCATACAGAACATGGAACAGTACAGTACAGAAATAGGCCCTTTGGCCCACAATGTTGTGATTAAGCTAATGACACCTAATCCCCTCTACCTGAACTTGATCCATGTTCCTCTATTCTCTGCATCAGAATCAGATTTATTATCACTGACATATGTATTGAAATTTGTTGTTTTGCAGCAGCAGTACAGTGCAAGACATTAAGACATAAAAATTACTATAAGTTACAAAAATAAATAAATAGTGCAAAAGAGGAATAATGAGGTAGTGTTCATGGGTTCATGGACCGTTCAGAAATCTGATGGCAGAGGGGAAGAAGCTGTTCCTGAAACATTGAGTGTGAGTCTTCAGGCTCCTGTACCTCCTCCCTTACGGTAGTAACATGAAGAGGGGATGCCCTGGGTGGTGAGGGTCCTTCATGATAGATGCCACCTTCTTGAGGAACTGCCTCTTGAAGGTGTCCTTGATGGGGAGGAGGGTTGTGCCCTTGATGGAGATGGCTGCCCACAACCCTCTGCAGCCTCTTGCGATCTTGTACATTGGAGCCTCCATACCAGGCTGTGATGCAACCAATCAGAATGCTCTCCACCATTTATCTGTAGAAATTTGCAAGAGTCTTTGGTGACAGACCAAATCTCCTCAAACTCCTAATGAAGTAGAGCTGCTGGTGTGCCTTCTTCGTGATTGCATCAATGTGTTGGGCTCAAGATAGATCCTCTGAGATGTTGACGCCCAGGAACTTGAAGCAGCTCACCCTTTCCACCGCTGACCCCTCAATGAGGACTGGTGTGTGTTCTCCTGACTTCCCATTCCTGCAGTCCACAATCAATTCCTTGGTCTTACTAATGTTGAGTGCGAGGTTGTTGTTGTGATACCACTCAACCAGCTGATCTATCTCACTCCTGTACGCCTCCTCATCGCCATCTGAAATTCTGCCAACAACAGTGGTGTCATCGGTGAACTTTATAGATGGTGTTTGAGCTGTGCCTAGTTACACAGTCATGAGTGCAGGAAGAGTGGGCTAAGCATGCATCCTAGAGGTGCGCCTGTGTTGATTGTCAGCAAAGAGGAGGTTCATGTGCCTATCTAAGAGCCTCTTGAATGCCCCTATCGTGTCTGCTTGCACCACCACCCCGACAGCGCATTCCAGGCACCCACCACTCTCTGTGTAAAAAAACTTGCCCCACACATCTCCTTTGGACTTTCCCCCCTCACCTTAAATATATGCTCTCTAGTATTAGACATTTCGACCCTGGTAAAAAAAATATTGGCTGTCTACTCTATCTATGCCTCTCGTAATTTTATAAATTTCTATCAGGTTTCCCCTCAGCCTACACCACTCCAGAGAAAACAACCCAAGTTTGTCCAACATCTCCTTATAGCAGCATCCTGGTAAACCTCATCTGCACCCTCTCCATCACCTCCACATCCTTCCTATAATGGGGCGACCAGAATTGAATGCAATACTCTAGGTGCAGCAAAACCAGAATTTTATAAGGCTGTAACATAACTTCCTGACTCTTGAACTCAGTGCCTCGACTAATAAAGGCAAGCATGCCATATGCCTTCTTTACCAACCTATCGACTTGTGCAGTCACCTTCAGGAAGCTCTGGACTTGGAACCCAAGTTCTCTCTGTACATCAACACTGTTAAGGGTCCTGCCATTAACTGTATACTTTTCCTTTCCACTTGATCTCCCAAAATGCAACACCTCACATTTACCCAGAGTAAACTCCATCTCCATTTGTCTGCCCACATCTGCAATTGATCCATATCCTGCTGTATCCTTTGGAAACCTTCTACACTACCTGCAACATCACCGATCTTTGTGTCATCTGCAAACTTACCAACCCACCCACATTTCCAACCAAGTTATTTCAACAACAGAGGTCCCTGTTCAGATCCCTGCAGAACACTCCTAGTCATGGACCTCCAGCCAGAATATGACCCATTGACCACTACCCTCTGTCTTCTATGGGCAAGCCAATTCTAAATCCAAATGGCCAAATCACCATGCATCTTAATCTTCTGGATGAGACTACCATGAGGGACCTTTCCAATCCCTAACTAAATCCATGTAGACAACACCCACTGCTCTACCTTCATCGAACACCTTCATCATCTCCTCTAAAAACTCAATCAAGTTAGTAAGACATGACCTGCCCCACACAAAGCCATGCTGACTGTCCCTAATTAGGCCAAGCTTTTTCCAACTGCTCATAAATCCTATGCCTAAGAATCCTCCAATAGCTTTCTATCACTGATGGTGAGACTCACCATGTCTGTAATTTCCAAGGATTATCCCTATTTCCCTTCTTGAACAGAGGAATAACATCAGCTACTCGTCAGTCCTCTGGGATCTCGCTTGTGGCTAGAGAGGACAAAAAGCTCTTGGTCAAGGTCCCAGCAATCTCACCTCTTGCCTCCCTCAATAACCTGGGGTATATCCTGTCAGGCCAGGGGACTTATCCACCTTAACATTCTTCAAGAGAACCAACACTACCTCATTCTTTATCTCAAAATCCCCTAGCATATTAGCACGCTCCAACCTCATCTCACATCCTCCATGTCCTTCTCTTGGTGAATACCGACACAAAGTTCTCCATTAGGACCTCACCCACATCCTCTTTTCCAAACACATGTTCCTTCCTTATCCTTGAGTCGTCCTACGCTCTTCCTACTTATCCTCTTGCTCTTGATGTATGTATAGAATACCTTGGGTTCTCTTTAATCCTCCTCGTCAGGGCTTTTCATGGCCCCTCCTGGCTCTCCTAATTCCCTTAAGTTCTTTTCTGGCTGGCTTTCTATTCCCTCAAGGATGCTGTTTGACTTTAGCTTCCTAAACATTATGTATGCTTCCTT